>NC_058403.1:75134951-75237438 GCF_002201575.2 Neomonachus schauinslandi
AGAAAGAAAGAAAGAAAGAAAGAAAGAAAGAAAGAAAGAAAGAAAGAAAGAAAGAAAACATTATTAAATCCCTATTTGTTCTTCAAATCACCACTCTGATATCCTTGCTCTGAATAAACCTTTCTTACCATGTCCAGTAGGAATTAACTCTTTTTCCCATGCACCTGCTTCATCTTCTATCCTTGTATCTGTTACTCTGTGTTGTAATTCCTTTTATTTTTTTGCATTTATCAACTTAACCAATTAATATGCTACTTGAAGGTAGAGTTCATGCTTTATACATCTTCAAATTCACCATATCTGGTTTAGTATTGCTGAAATGAACATTTATTGAAATAAGTTGAATCAAATGAGATGAAATCAAATCAAATCAAATTATTTATCTATACCAATATTGATCTTTTTTCAAATCTATTATTAGGATTTCTTAGACCTACACATATATGTGTATAGTTAAAATTTTTATTTTTATTTTTTTCAAGTTTTTATTTAAATTCTAGTTAGATAGCATACAACATAATATTAGTTTCAGAGGTAGAATTTAGTGATTCAGCACTTACATACAGCACCCAGTGCTCATCACAAGTGCCCTCCTTAATCCCCATCACCTATTTAACCCATTCCCTCACCCACCTCCCCTCTGGTAACCAAAGTTTGTTCTCTGTAGGTAAGAGTCTGTTTCTTGGTTTTCTTCTCTTCCCCACTCCCCATGTTTGTTTGTTTCATTTTTTAAATTCCGCATATGAGTAAAATCATATGGTATTAATCTCTCTCTGACTGACTGATTTCACTTAGCATTATAGTCTCTAGCTCCAACCACATTGTTGCAAATGGCAAGATTTCATTCTTTTTTATGGCTGAGTAATATTCCAGTGTGTGTGTGTGTGTGTGTGTGTGTGTGTGTGTGTGTATCACCTCTTCTTTATCCATTCATTAGTCAATGGACATTTGGGCTCTTTCCATAATTTGGCTATTGTTAATAATGTTGCTAATGAACATCGGGGTGCACGTATCCCTTCAATTAGTATTTTTGTATCCTTTGGGTAAATACCTACTAGTACAATTGCTGGATTGTAGGGTGGTTCTACTTTTAAATTTTGCTGGAACTTCCATACTGTTTTCCAGAGTGGCTGTACCAGCTTGCATTCCCACCAACAGTGTAGGAGGGTTCCCCTTTCTCTGCATCCTCGCCAATACCTGTTGTCTCCTGTGTTGTCGATTTTAGCCATTCTGACTGGTGTGAGGTCAATATCTCATTGGTATTTTCATTTGTATTTGTATTGATTTGTAATTGATTGTATTTTCCTAATGATAAGTGATGTTGAGCATCTTTTCATGTGTCTGTTAGCCATCTATTTGTCTTGTTTGGGGGGGGGAAAAGTCTATTCATGTCTTCTGCCCATTTTTTAAGTGTATTATTATTTTTTTGTATGTTGAATTTGGTAAGATCTTTATATATTTTGGATACTAGCCCCTTATCAGATATGTCATTTGCAAATATCTTCTCCCATTCTGTAGGTTGCCTTTTAGTTTTGTTGATTGTTTCTTTCACTGCACAAAGAAGCTTTTTTATTTTTATGAAGTCCCAATAGTTCATTTCTGCTCGTTTCCCTTGCGTTTGGAGATGTGTATAGCTGTGGCCGAAGTCAAAGAGGTTGCTGCCTGTGTTCTCCTCTAGGATTTTAATGGTTTCTTTTCTCACATTTAGGTCTTTCATCCATTTTGAGTTTATTTTTGTGTATGATTTAAGAAAGTGGTCCAGTTTCATTCTTTTGCATGTGACTGTCCAATTTTCCCAACACCATTTGTTGAAGAGATTGTCTTTTTTCCATTAGATAGTCTTTCCTGCTTTGTCAAAGATTAATTGACCATAGAGTTGCAGGTTCATTTCTGTGTTTTCTGTCCTGTTCTATTGATCTATGTGTGTATTTTTGTGCTACTACTACACTGTCTTGATCACTACAGCTTGGTAATATAACTTGAAGTCTGGAATTGCGATACCTCTAGCTTTGCTTTTCTTTTTCAAGATTGTTTTGGCTATTTAGGGTTTTTGTGGTTCCATACAAATTTTAGGACTGTTTGTTCTAGCTCTATGAAAGTTGCTGTTGGTATTTTGATAAGGATTGCATTAAATATTTAGATTGCTTTGGCTAATATAGACATTTTAACAATCTTTGTTATTCCAATCCATGAGCATGGAATGTTTTTCCATTTCTTTGTGCCATCTTCAATTTCTTTCATCAGTGTTTTATAGTTTTCAGAGTACAGATCTTCTACTTCTTTGGTTTACGTTTATTCCTAGGTATCTTATGGTTTTTGGTACAATTGTAAATAGGATTTATTCTTTGATTTCTCTTTCTGCTGCTTCATCATTGGTGTATAGAAATGCAACAGATTTCTGTATGTTGATTTTGTATCCTGTGATTTTACTGAATTCATGTATCAAGTTCTAACAATTTTTTGGTGAAGGTTTTGGGGTTTTCCATATAGAGTATCATGCCATTTGCAAATAGTGAAAGTTGGACTTTTTTCTTGCCAATTTGGATGCACTTTATTTATTTGTGTTGTCTGATTGGTGAGACTAGGACTTCCAGTACTATGTTAAATAACAGTGAGAGTGGACTTTCCAATCTTGTTCCTGACCATAGAGAAAAAGCTTTCAATTTTTCCCCATTGAGGATGATATTAGCTGTGGGGTTTTTTGTATATGGCCTTTATTATGTTGAGCTATGTTCTCTCAATCCTTACTTTGTTGAGGGTTTTTATCATGAATGGATGTTGTACTTTGTCAATGCTTTGTCTGCATCTATTGAAAGGAACATATGTTTCTTATCCTTTCTTTTATTAATGTGGTGTATCACGTTGATTGAGTTGCAAATATTGAATCACTCTTGCAGCCCAGGAATATATCCCACTTGATCGTGGTGAATGATTTTTTTAATGTACTGTTGGATTTGATTTGCTAGTATTTTATTGAAAAATTTTGCATCCATGTTCATCAGGGTTATTAGCCTGTAGTTCTCTTTTTTAGTGGAGTCTTTGTCTGGTTTTGGTATCAGGGTAATCCTGGCCTCATAAAATGAATTTGGAAGTTTTCCTTCCATTTCTGTTTTGTAACAGTTTGAGAAAAATAGGTATTAACTTCTTTAAATGTTTGGTAGAATTTGCCTTTGAAGACATATAGTCCTGGACATTTGTTTATTAGTTTTTTATATTACTGAATTAATTTCTTTGCTGGTTATTGGTCTGTTCAAATTTTCTATTTCCTCCTCTTTTAGTTTTGGTAGTTTATATATTTCTAGGAATTTACCCATTTCTTCCATGTTGTCTAATTTGTTGGTATTTAGTTTTTCATAATTTTATTTTATGATTGTATTTCTGTGGTGTTGGTTGTTATTTCTCCTCTCTCATTTGTGATTTAATTATTTTAATCCTTTCTCCTTTTCTTGATTAGCTAGAGGTTTATTAATTCTATTGATTTTTTTTAAAAAAACAGCTTTTGGTTTCATCTATCTTATTATTATTATTATTATTATTTAGTTTCTGTATCACATATTTTAGCTCTAATCTTTATTATTTCCCTTCTTCTGCTGGCTTTAGGATTAGTTTGTTCTTTTTCTAGCTCCTTTAGGTGTAAGGTTAGGTTGTTCATTTGAGATTTTTCTTGCTTCTTCAGGGAGGCCTGTATTGCTCTATACTTCCCTCTTAGGAATTCTTTTGCAACATCCCAAAGGTTTTGGACTGTCATGTTTTCATTTTCATTTGTTTCCATGTATTTTTTTTTTAATTTCCTCTTTGATTTCCTGGTTGACCCATTCATTATTTAGTAACATGTCTTTTTAACCTCCATGTATTTGTGGTTTTTCCAGATTTTTTCTTATGGTCAACTTCAAATTTCACAACATTGTGCTCAGAAAATATGCATGGTATGATCTCAATCTTTTTGTATTTGTTGAGGCCTGATTTGGGACCCAGTATGTGATCTATCCTGGAGAATGTACCCTTTTGTATGCTTGAAAAGAATGTATTCTGCTGCTTTAGGATAGAATGTCCTCAATATATCTGTTAAGTCCATTAGGTCCAGTGTGTCATTCAAAGCCATTGTTTCCTTGATTTTTTGCTTAGATGATCACTCCATTGTTGTAAGTGGAGTGTTAAAAGTCCCCTACTATTATTTTACTATTATCAATTAGTTTCTTTATGTTTTTTATTAATTGTTTTTTTTTAAAGCCAGCTCCTGGTTTCATTGAAATTTGGGTGCTCCCATGTTAGGGGTATAAATATTTAGAATTGTTAGATCTTCTTTTTGGATAGACCCCTTTATTATGATATAGTGTCCTTCTTCATCTCTTGTTACAGTCTTTGGTTTAAATCTAGTTTGTCTGATGTAAATAATGCTACTCCAGCTTTCTTTTTTCTTTTTTTTAATAAGATTTTATTTATTTGACACAGAGAGAGAGAGAGAGAGAGAGAGTGAGCACAAGCCAGGGAGAGGCAGGCAGAGGAGAAGCAGGCTCCCCGCTGAGCAAGGAGCCCTATGTGGGGCTTGATCCCAAGACCCTAGCATCATGACCTGAGCCAAATGTAGCCACTTAATGGACTGAGCCACCCAGGTGCCCCAAAGTCCCTGCTTTTAATTACAGAGTCTGAATTGATCTCATGTTCCAGCTTTCTTTTGATGTCCATTTGCATGATAAATGTTTCTCCATCCCCTCACTTTCAATCTGCAGGTGACTTTAGGTCTAAAATGAGTCTTTTGGGGCACCTGGGTGTCTCAGTTGGTTAGGTGTCTGACTCTTGATTTTGGGGTTGTTATCTCATGGGTTGTGAGGTCAAGCCCTGTGTCAGGCTCCATGCTCAGCATGGAGTCTGCTTGAGTTTCTCTTTCCCTCTCTTTTTGCTCCCCCTACCCCACTGTCACTATCTCTCTCTCAAATAAATAAATAAATTGTAAAAAAAAAAAAAAGATTCCCTCCCTCTCCCTTTGCCCCTCTCCCTGCTCTCTCTCTCTAAAAATAAATAAATAAATAGTAAATAGAGAAAATGAGTCTCATATAGGAAGCATATGGATGGGTCTTGTTTTTTAAATCCATTCTGACACTTTGTCTTTTTTTTTAAGATTTTATTTATCATTTGACACAGAGAGAGAGAGAGAGAGAATGAGCACAAGCAGGGGGACCAGTAGAGGGAAAGGGAGAAGCAGACTTTCCACTGAGCAGGGAGCCCAATGTGGGGCTCCATCCCAGGACCCTGGGATCATGACCTGAGCCGAAGGAAGACACTTAACCAACTGAGCCACCCAGGCGCCCCCACCCTATGTCTTTTGATGGGAGCATTTAGTCCATTTACATTCAGAGTAATTATTGATAGATATGTATTTAGTACCATTTTATTACTTGTTTTGTCATTGTTTCTGGAGATTTTCTCTGTTTCTTTCTTGTCTTTGTCACTTTTGGTCTTTCCTTTCCACTCAGAAAGTCCCCTTTAATATTTCTTGCAAACCTGGTTTAGTGGTCACGAACTCCTTAAGTTTTTATTTGTCTGGGAAACTCTTTATCTGTCCTTTTGTTCTGAGTAACAGCTTTGTTCGATAGAGTATTCTTGGCTGCAGATGTTTCCTATTCAGCATGTTGAATATATCATGCCACTCCCTTCTGGCTTGACAAATTTTTGTTGAAAGATCTGCAGCTAGACTTATTGGTCTTCCCTGGTAAGTTAGGGACTTCTTTCATCTTGCTGCTTTTAGGATTTTTCCTTTATCACTATATTTTGCAAATTTGATTGCAATATATCTTGGTGTTGGCCTGCTTTTGTTAATTTTAATGGAATTCTCTGTGCCTCCTGGATCTGGATGTCTGTTTCCTTTCCCTGATTAGGAATTTCCTCAAATTTTCTACACCTTTTTCTCTCTTCTTCTTCTGGAACTCCTATAATACAAATGTTATTATGTCTGATGGTGTCAGTGAGTTCCCTAAGTCTATTCTTGTGTTCCATAATTCTCCTTTCTCTCTTTTGTTCAGCTTCATTATTTTCCATCATTTATTGTCTGTGTCACTTATTCATTCCTCTGATTCTTCCATTCTTGCATTCATTGCATACAGTCTGTTTCAAACCTCACTTACTGTATTTTTCATTTCTGACTGTTTTTTAAGTCTTTTATCTCTGTGGTAAGGGCCTCCCTGAAGTCTTCCATTCTTTCCTCAAGCCTAGCAAGTATCCTTATGATTGTTGCTTTAAATTCTTCACTACTCGTATCTGGTTTGATTCAATCTCTGGCCATGACCTTATCTTATCGTTTCATTTGGGATGAATTCCCCCATCTTGGCATTTTGTCTAAGAAGTCTCTATCTTCTTCTCTGTGTTAGAAACGCCTGTTATGTTTCCTGCTCATGAGATTAATGGCTTTATGAAGAAGCAGTCATATAGTTCCAGTGCCTGGTGCTTGAGGGAGTGTCTGGTGTGTGCTGAGTGCATTCTGCTGCTGTGTTTTGGCTGTTCTATCCTTCAGGCCAGTTGTCTGCAGAGGCTCTCCTTGCCTGCAGTGAGGAGTGTTTGGACGTTGGCCAGAGTGCCAAGTTTTAACTAGGTGTGTTTTGGTCTGCTTATTAAATGAGACCTGATACTACTTCAACTGAAGCCTTGCAGAGCTCTCTGGTTGGGAGATGTGGTGTGGGCAGGCACTTTTGCTGGTCTTCTGGGGAAGGAGCCTGCCATGGTGGGGCTGAGGCAAACTTACCCTAGAAGGGCAGTACTGGCAGAGCACAAGGGTGTAGGACCCTGTGTAAGCAGGTTAGGCAGCCTATGTCAGTGCTGTGCTGTTTATGGTATGTAGGTGGCTCTGTGTTTATGTTGAAGGACAGGGAGGGAAATGGCACCAGCCAGCTCCTTTGTCCCTACAGAGGGGTCTCCGTGCTTGCTGCTCCCAGGGAAGCACTCTGAGAAGAGCCAACAACCACCCCCTGTGCATCCCAGGCATTTTTCAGATCAAGCTTTCATGCTGTCTGACTCAGGGTTGCCTTCCATCTTCTCTCTAGGAGCAACGCAGTGCCTTCTGGGTTCTATCCCAGCCAAGCTTGCTGACTTTTAAAACTCCAAGCTTTAGGGACGTGGTGTTGGCAGGGGCCTATGCTGGCAGGGCTGGAGGGTCTCACTGCACTGGGACAGATGCAGTTTTGTCTGAGAAGTTTTGACTCATGCCAGAGCATAGGGGCATGGGACATGTAGCAACCAGGCTAGGCAGCCAGTGTCCAGGGAGCTGCCCTCCGCAGGTGTCTCTGAACCTATGCTGAGGTGTGGGGGAGGGAAATGGCACTCACCATCTCCTTTTTCCCCAGAGAGGCATCTCTGTGAACTGAACGTCAAGCCTCAGTATCACACTTCAAGAGGAGCCAACAATCTCCCTGTTGTGTGCCCCAGGCATTCTTCAGATCTCTGCTTCTATGCCATCTGCCCCTGGGTTGTTTGTCTGCCTTCTTTCCAGGAGCAGGACAGTGGCCTCAGGGCTCTCTCTCAGCCAAGCCTTCTAATCTTTAAAATTCCAGGCTTCAAGCCCCACAAGCTACAAAAACTTATGAAAATCAGCCCCTCATTTTCCTAGTCAATGATTTTGAAGAAGTGTCCCCTTTGTGCCTTCCCCTGTGTGCTCCTCTCTGTCTCTCCACTCTCCATGACCAGGGCTCCCTTCCACAGCACCCACAATCTGTTTCTCCCCCAAACCATGTCTCCACACTTCTTACCTTCCTCGATATGGCCTCTTCTCTCCCTCTAGTTGTGCAGTTTGTTCTGTCAGTCCTTAGGTCGATTTCCTTGATATTCAGAAAGATTTGATGGTTATCTAGTTGTGTTGGAGGGATAGGAGGAGCCTAGGGCCCTCCTACTAAGCCACCATCTCAGCTCCAGGCAAAATTTTTAAATTAAAAACAGTAGAGACTCTCCTAAGCTACTTTAAGTAAAGTTAGTTTATTTTAATGTGTCAATAAATGATGAAAGTGCTCAGAGAGACCTTGAATATTTGTTGCTGTTTCTTGGAAACCCCAGGTATGGAATTATCTATTGACATCCAGCAAAAGCAAGAGTTCATGACCTTCACTTCAGTGATCTATTAATGTGATTTATGACTTCTGATGAAAAATGGAGACCTTTAAAAAAATTAAAGGACTGACATGGTATTTAAAAATACTCACATACTCAGACTTGACAATTGATAACATTATGATATTTGCTTCAAGTCTCTTTTTTCCTAAAAGAAACAAAAAGCTACAGGTAAATTGAACCCCCTTTCAACCAATCTCATTTGAATTTCTCTTCCTACTCTACAGAAGTAACTGCATGTGAATTTAGAGTGCACGATCTTCTGATATAGATAAGTATACTCATAATCAATATGTATTTCCTTTAGATTGAAGTTTTTTGAAGAGATTATGTTTTATTAATTACTAGTATATTTAACTTATTTTTACCATCTAAATTTGTGTTCTCTCTTTATCATGCTTCTTTTGCTATCTCCCTTTCTTGCCTTCTATTGGACTGATAGTATTATCTTTTCTCCGAACTACCAATATTTTTCCCTCTGTATCAATCTGCCACTTTTAAAAGTTATAACTTACACTATTTTAGTGGCTTCTATTATATTTTAAGATGTCTAAAATATTGTTTAGGGTTTCTAAAACATTAAACTTAACACTTATTTCTCCTAAACGATAAAAAGATGTATCAATCTTTACAACCATCTTAAATACTCCCTTCTAATCTCCCATGTTGTTTAGCATTTTAATTCCACCTCCTTTTTTTTTCCATATGCAAAAAAATTGTTATTTAAAAATTAATATTTAATCCTTATGTTTGTTTATTTATATATTTATTTAATTCTTTGTTCATATTTGCTTCTTGCATGCTACTTCCTCTGGGTTTACTTTCTTTCCTGCTTAAGTATATTTTCTATTTATAAATTCCATGGAGAGTACTTTCACTTAGCATTTATTTCTTTTTGAAAATGTGTTTATTTTATCCACAGGTTTGAATTATGGTTTAGATGGTATATAATTTTAGGGTGACAGTTTTATTTTTTTCCTCAGAGTTTTGATAATATTATTCCAAAAGTCAGCTAGCCTCAATTTTTGCTGATAAGAAGTTCACTGGCAGTCAAAACTACTTATTTTTATATCATAATTTTCTGTTCTTTTTTTCTTTTGTATCAGATTTTTTAATCACTTTGAGCACTTTCAACATATGAACACACCAATTTTAAAGTATATTTCTTATATTTCTTTTTTCCCTGTGATCCCATACATATGCATTTCCCATTTGTAAGTCTGTGGTCTGCCTTTCTACTTTTCATATCTATAAGTAAGAACATCTTCAGTGGTCACCTTCCTAGGGAGTCTTATGCAAATTTGTAGTGCTGGAAATTCCTCTATGGGGCTGTTTTGTTTTTTATTTATTTATTTAATTTTTTAATTAACATATAATGTATTATTTGTTTTAGGGATACAGGTCTGTGATTCATCAGTCTTACACAATTCACAGTGCTCATCATAACACATACCCTCCCCAATGTCCATCACCCAGCCACCTCATCCCTCCCACCCTCCTCCACTCCAGCAACCCTCAGTTTGTTTCCCAAGATTAAGAGTCTCTTATGGTTTGTCTCCCTCTTTGGTTTTGTCTTGTTTCATTTTTCCCTCCCTTCCCCTATGATACTCTGTCTTGGTTCTCAAATTCCTCATGTAAGTGTGATCATATGATAATTTTCTTTCCCTGATTGACTTGTTTTGCTTAACTTAATACCTTCTAGTTCCATCCATGTCATTGCAAATGTCAAGATTTCGGTTTTTTGATGGCTGCATAATATTCCATTGTGTATATATACCACATCTTCTTTATCCATTCATCTGTTGATGGACATCTAGGCTCTTTCCATAGTTTGGCTATTGTGGACACTGCTGCTATAAACATTGGGGTGCAAATGTCCCTTCGGATCACTACATTTGTATCATTGGAGTAAATACCCAGGAGTGCAGTTGCTGGGTCGTAGGGTAGCTTTATTTTCAACTTTTTGAGGAACCTCCATATTGTTTTCCAGAGTGGCAGCACCAGCTTGCATTCCCACCAACAGTGTAGGAGGGTTCCTCTATGGGGCAGTTTTATCACTGCCTTGGCCTAGGCCTTCTGGGTAGGCTGGTTCCAATTTTTATATTGCTTTTTCTCTTGAGGTTCTTCCAAATATTTCAAGTGATATAAATTTGGGCTGCATAGGGGTATGGGGCTAAGATCTCAAGCTCTTACTGGTGACTTAGTTCATGCTTATGACTTCAGAAACCATTGCTCAGTGAGCAGAGATTTCAGAGATTTTAGGACTCTATGCATATACAGAGTAGCACTTATTTGGCTTCTCGCTTACACTAAGAGCCCAGCTACAGTTCTGACTGCATTGATTAATTTTTGTATGCAGCATTAAAAATTCAAGTCACTAACACATATATTCTTACTTTCCCAGAAACAACATGGCTTCAACTCTTGATTATTGCTATGGCTCTGGGATTACTTTTCATTTATGGCATCTAGATATTTCCTGTTTTTGCTTTATAGCCTGTCTAATTGTTTTTAATTTATTTAAAATATAATAGTCCACATTACTATGTTTTCAGAGTAATATCAAGAGCTCATGCTCCATTTAGCCCACCCTTTAAATTGAAGTCTGGCTCTTCTACTCCCTCAGTTTGTCTCTTTTTGAGTGTCTTCCTATTCAATAGCCATTGTCTCTATGAGCAGATATTTTATGTTAGACCATATGTTAGCAGCCAATTTATGGATTTGCTGCTCTTGAGCCAGTCTGAGTGCACCCACTCCAAGAACAACCTAAGTCACCTTCTTTTAGCAGGGATTGTAGGTCGGGACTTGAAAAGATGTTAGTTAGGCCTTGGTAGGCACTGTTATTAACATACTTCATATACTCTGTAATGTAAAGTGCAGGTTTATGAAATGAATAATAGATTGGTTATCACTTAAGAAATAAGAGTGAGTATGACATAATAGATATGCAAAAGTATTTGTTGAAAGAGTGAATCCATCAAGAAATGAATGGCTTGTGCTTTCACTTAAGTTCTGCATCCATCTGACCTGAGCAAACTCTTTTCTGTCCCTCAATTTCCTCAACTTTAAAATAGTGAGGATAAAATTTGCTCTGCCTACTTCACAGGTTGTTACAAGATCAGAATCAGAAGTAGGTAGTGTGTGTGCAAATATTTTTAAACTGTAAAACATTATAGAAATGTGACATATTGTTATTGCTATCATCATAACAGAAAGTTATATTTTGATTCACAAGATCATTTATATAGTCTTATTATAATCTGTGATTTGTAATGACAAAATAATAAAGCTTATTAATCATCAAACCATTCTTGGTCATATTTCATTATTATAATATGTCAATGGTGCCAAAAATATAAACAATCATTTAAGAATCATATTGCTTTGAAATGTTATGAAGCAGCCTGATTTGTTAAGAAAGCTTAGTCTTTGGAACCAGGTTTATCTGGTTTCCAAATATTCGTTCTGCCACTTCATAGCTGCTTGATCCTGAGCAAGTTAATTTTTCTAAATCTTGGTGATCTAATTTTTGAAATGGGAATAATTATACCGGCTTCTTGTTGTCCTTAGAATGATTGAATGTCATAATATGAGTGAAGGTAGGTAAATCCTACCACCCTTCATCTCCCTCTCTCTCCAGTCAGTCCCCTGCTGCCTTCCAACACAATCCTTTATAGCAAATTTCAAGGTCAACAAGATTGAAAAGGACTATATAGTTGGAAGAAGTATTTTAGTTTTTTAAGGAAAACACTTTCTATAAATGCAGTTATTGATAAAGTATACAGCTGTGGCTTTTTTTCTTTTGTACAGTTTAATCAATGTAAGCCATCAGAAATATGCTTCAGGAGACGGCTGCTGTCTGTGGTTAATTGAACTTGATGGCCAATCACGATGGCCTGTTTTATGCAATTAATGTAATTCCCTGAATAGTTTTCAATGTAGATATTTGGCTAGGATTTTTCAGATGAAAGTGTATGTAACAAAACAGTGTAGTGTGTTAAGGATGTGACTGTGATTCTGTTATACTCCAGAGGAAAAGTTGCATTATCTTTATGTTTTCCCTTATAATTCTTCAAAAGATAATGTGTTTCACAAGAATAACTAACATGGTATGTCTTTGATCGACTTTTCAAAATTGGCAAGTAATTATGCAGTGTATTTGGAAAAGTTCTCTCTGCCTTTTTTGTGTGTAACCTTTCTCTGTTCTGTTCTGGGTTGCTGAGTTAACAATAATTGATTAATTAATTGATTTATAGCTCTGACTAAAAATTTGAAATTCACGAATAAAATATATTGAAACTCTTCCTAAGGGTAAGCAGTTTAATAAAATGTAATAGGAAGCAGACTTCCTTTGAGACAGTTTGATTTTGAACTTTTCTTTGTTTCTCTCAAGGGCAGGTTTTATCTTCAGACTATGTGACTTATGTTGAATATAGGCACTGTCATAATTGAGTGAACCTTTAATTGTAGACTTTGGGTGGCTTTCAAAAGGAAGAAGAATTTCCTCTTAATTATCTTTGGCTAATTATCTCTGCATTAATGGCCTGACTGCTGTTATTCATCATACTTGAAGTATAAATAGAGGATTAGAGCTGAGGGGAGAGTCCTAGACAAGGGCTTTTCTCCCCACGTCAAAGAGACTGTTCATGTTAGAGGTCCCTGAAGGCCCAGTAATTCTCAGGAGCTTGGGTTTTGATTAATGGACACAGGACTTCTGATGCTCCATCATATTAAATCATCATATTAGTCATGGTTCTTTTATTTATAAATGAAAGATATTCCATCCATCTTACAGAAAAAAGAAAAATTATTGGATCATATGGTTGTAAAGTCCAGAGAGAAAATGCTGTAGATATTGCTGGATCCAGGAACTCAAAATAGGTCTTCAGGAAGTTATTCTCTCTTCATCAATTGGCTGCTCTTTTTCCCTCTGTTGGTGTCATCCAGCAGATGAGAGCTTAGCAGCTTCTATTCTCCTAGTAACCTCACCAAAAGATTATTTTCCTTTTTGAACGTTCCAGTAGTAGTCCCAGTTCAATTTCTTTGGATTGATTTGGACCATATGCCTTTTATAAACTAATTATTGGAGCTGGAAAAAAATACTACTGATTGGGTGGGCTTAAATTATATGCCTTCTTCCGGATCTAATCCTACCCAGAAATTAAGAATTGAGAGAAAGAAGAGCTGAATGCCCTAAAAAAAAAAAGAAAAAATCAGAATGCTATTACTCTGAAAAGGGAATATGGATACTGGGTTGCAAAGAAAAAAAAAGTCTGGGTCGTGTATTTGTTAGTAATATTTATGTTGTGTCTCAAATAATGAACAAAAGTTCATAAAGTGAACAAGTGGTTGTGGAAGGTAGAGTAGTGGGCATTTGGGTCAACGAGGACAGCAAAGACATAGGGATGGTCAAAGAGGGTGATAGTTTGGAGAAATGGGATTAGGTGTTGTTGTGGCGAAATGTCATAGCAATCACATCCATACATACTTGAAACACTAGGCATTCCAAGGACAAAGCATTGAAAAAGTATACTGAGCAAATTTAGGGTGGGATAGAAAAAATGAATGATTAGTAGGAACTGAGGGTGGCTAGATCATTACTTCAAAATGCCTTCTAAAGCAGCTTCCATGTGTAAAATCTTGGAGAGAGCATAGAGAAACTAAGGAAACAGCAATAATCATGCTTTCAAGGGACTGTTAATTGGGTACTATAAAATATATAAACAAATCACTATATACAGGAGAGCCTATTTTTTTTATCCCTCACACTTCCACTAATTTGGGTTAAGAGAGAGCCCCAGGACTGTTTGTGCTCCTGGTGAAACCAGTGACTCTAAGTCCAGCACTCCCAGCCTCATGACTTTTTCTCCCTAGAGAATATTGGGACCAATCCTATCATGCTCTGTCACGGTTTGCATCAGCTATGACCACAATACACGTAAGACTCTCTCGTCATCACTAAACCATTAAACTTTCCTCCTCATAGGTCTCTTTATGTATCCCCCAACTTGATCCAATCTCCCATCCATCTCTCTGCTTGGATCCATCTGATTACTTGTATCATAGGTGACCCATGGGACCCAAAGTTCCCAGGAACCCAAAGGTTTCTGTTTTTCCCTATTTCTGACCTCCTCTCCTACCCCTCTCCAAGCTCTATACCACTTTCACCAAGCTCTCTGGAAGTCATGGTTAATCATCAGCAGACTGTCTGATATCTTCTATATCATCTCTGTAAAATACCCATTCTTCTTATTCTAGTAGAAGCTGGTTTGCCTTGAGAATACTGTTTGTTCTTTAACCTGCTCAAGTAGTGGTTGTGTTCTTCCCACACCTCTTATACAACAGGTCTGGCCATGAAATAAGTGTCCTCCTTTCTCTGTTTTGCTTCTAGATCCTTTTCCCTCCCTCCTTTATAAAATTCTCCAGCTTTAAATTCCAGTATACCACCCAGATTGTCTTTTGAATGCAGTCATATACCAGATTGTGATCCCTCCCCCTTACTTTGTGACACTGTCACTCTCTCAATAGTACTGCCTTAATTCTTGGTGATTAAAATATTCCCATACATTATAGTCCCAATACTTTAGCTTCTCAATTATTTGAGCTTCTCTTTTCCAGTTGTCCTATCTTCAATCTACCTCACTGCCATTATCTGACCTTCAATGTTATGAGGCTGAATGATTTTAATTTATCTACAATCTCAGTTTTAAGTACCTTCTCCCTTCCTATCTTTCTAGCTCGCCTGGCCTATTACCCTTATTCTAACAATTGTTTGACCTTACCAAGAACTCCAAACTATTGATTTTACCACTTTTCACTATTCCTTCTCCTTCATCTCCTCAATTGACTCCTTATGTGGCTTAAATTCTATAATCAACATAATCATGCTTTTGCAGGTATTTTTGATCCTATCCTAGGTAAATCTGTCTATCTTCATATGTGTAGCCAAATGTGGTGGAGAAAAGCATACAACCATGTTGATTGATCTCCTATCAATTTCATGACCATCATCCTCATGTAGACCCTTGTTGCTCCTCAGAAATAATACTACATTGCCCAGAACTATTCACTTTCTTACTTTCCTAGATGACTATTTCATACCTGGTCCTTCGTCTCAAATATCCAACACCCAACACCTACTCTCCCAGTCTCAATATAAGCTGATTATCGTATTTCCCATTTAGAAAGCAATAAAAGAGAACCAGAAAAGACAGTCCTCAAATTCCCAGCACTACATCTCTTCCCCTACTAGCATCACTCCTGTTGCTCTGAACACTGTGCCTTTTAAAGAAACCCATCCAGTTGTGCACTAGATTCAATTCATAGAGGTTCATTTTTCCAGTAATTTTCTCCTCCCTATCCTGCATTTTTAATTTTCCCTCTATACTTATATGTCCATGTGCAGCTAAATATGGGGTGACGATAACACACAAGTATGTTGAATGGTCTCATATCAAACTCAGGACTATAATTCTGAAGTGAACCCTTACTGTTATTATTCTCATGAGCATGGGAGAAACAAAAACAAAATACTACTTGATGCCATGTACACCTCAAAAAGCCATCTCATTCTGTTCTCTCTTATAGTCAAATTCTTTTAAAATTATTTTACTTTCTGTGCCCAGTTCTCTTTCCCCTCTGTCTTGAACTTGCTTCAAGCAGGATCTGCTCCCACCACCCCACAAAGTTCCTCTTGTCAAGCTCACCAATGACCTCTCTTGTTGCTAAATGCAGTAGTCAGTTCTCAGTGCTCATCTCACTTGACTCAGCTCCAGCACTTGCCATATTGACTCTTTCCTCCAAACATTTTCTTCACTTGACTTCCAGAGTTCTACATTCTTCCTGGCTTTCTTTCTTTCTTTCTTTCTTTTTTTTTTGGACTCCTTATTGTTTCCTTCTCATCATCTTGACCTTCCATTACACTGGTGCCTCAGGGATACTCCTTGGAACTTTTCTTTCCTCGAGACATCCACTTTTTTCCTAATGGCTTCTGATGATTTCAAAATGAATATATCCTGACCAGTCCTTTCTCTTGAATGACGGCTTCCTAGCACTAGGTTTTCTCCTAAACATGATCACTTTGAAGTCTAAAGCTTTTTGAACTTAAAAAAAAAAATCTCTAATGTACTCCCTTGGTCAACACTGCCACTCCTCCTTTACAGTGGCTTGGCCCCAGACAGTGAATTTATCTTTATCTTATATTTTCAAATCCTTTATCTAATATGTCAGAAGTTCCTGTAAGCTTAACTTTAAAAAAAAAAAAAGATTTACTTACTTATTTTAGAGAAAGAGAGTGCATGCGTGCAAGTGGGGGGAGGGGCAGAGAGAGAATCTCAAGTAGACTCCTGCTTAGCGCAGATCCCAACTCGGGGCTCCATCTCACGACCCATGAGATCATGACCTGAGCCAAAACCAAGAGTTAGAGGCTCAACCAACTGAGCCACTCAGGCGCCCTCTGTAAGCTTAACTTTTTTGAAAAGCATAGTTTGCAACCACTTGTCACCACTCCCTTGTGCCATGCTTATACAGATCCTCATAATGTCTCACTTTGTTTACGTAGTAGCCTCTCACCTGTAATCATGTTTCCCTGAGTTTATTCTTCACAAAAGAATCAATGTCTTGATACAATTAAAGTTATATCATGTTCCCCTCTGCTCAGAACCCTCCAAGAGATCCCAGATCTGAATATCTTCTGTGCTCCCTAGATCCTTTCTGTCTTTCCCTACCTTGTTTTATGCCCAAAGAGACAGAATCTTTTAGATTGTGTGTACAAGATTCCTTGATATTTGGGCTCTGGTTGGATTAAAGAATGAAAGGCACTAGCCAGAGATTGGTGGGCAGGAGCAGAGTGAGGCGTAGGTTTTCCTCTGCTTCTATCTGGTCAACAAGTGTTGAATATTTCCCTCTGTTTAAAGCCACAGGTGCTGCCTTATAGCTCATTCCACACAGACACCCTTGGTTCCTCATAACCACTCCTCCCCTTGCCACTTTAGGCCAATGATAGTTATGTTGCCCCCTGCTGCTGGTACTGGGTACTGTAAGATTCCATATTAGGCTTCTTAAATCTTGTCCATACACTTGTAAGTAGAGTTTATTAAACTACCATTAAATTTCCCAGTTTATGTATGCTATCTGTTCCTGCTGGGACTATGGATGCTACATTTGCCATTACACTCAGAGTAAACTGAAAAGTTCTTACAATGGTCTACATTACTGTCAACTCACTACAGTGATTTCATTTTCTACTCTCTCACATACTTCTTATATTCCAACCACAAGAGTCCTCTTTCTTTCTTTCTTTCTTCTTTCTTTCTTTCTTTCTTTCTTTCTTTCTTTCTTTTTTTTTTTTTAAACATCTTATGCCTTTTACAGTTGCTATTAAGTCTGTTCACTCCCCCACGGTGCTTAGGCCTTCGCTCAAAAGCCATCTTCTCCTTGGGGATTTCTATGAATACTATTTAAAGTTGAAAATCCCCTCTCGACACTTCCTATACCATGTCTCTGCTTAATCTGAATCTGTGGAATTTACCACTGAATAACGTGCTCTGGATTTCACTTATTTATTTTCTGTCTCCTGCCACTAGAATGTAAGCTTGAGAAGAGGAAGCAATTTGGTCTGTTTTATTCACTGATATGTTTTGAGTTTTACAGTGGCTCTGGGTACGGAGTAGATGCTTAATTAATATTGTCGTGTGAGTGAATAAACAAACAAACAAAGAACCCAAAAAGAAATGTTATGGGGGATTTAATAAGAAAGAAAATATTTTCTGTTGGTGGTATCAGAAAAATGGAATTTAGATTGCACCTTGAGAGTGACATGTGAGATGAGAAGAAGAGATTTCCCAGACAGTAACAACCTGAACAAGGTCACACTGATGGAAAAAGTATTCAAGAAACAGTAAGTCTTTTAGTTGGGTTGTGTGTCGAGTGCATATGGAATCAGAAAAAGTAAGATGCTGAAGAGAGGCTGAGGCCAGAGAATAGAGTGCCCTAAATTCAGGGTAAAACAAACCAAAACAAATTTTATCTTGTAGGAAATTAGATGCCAAATTAAATTCTTTGAGACTTGAAACGTCACAGTCAGAGTTGTATACTAGAAAGATTGATTTGTGTACCCAAGTTTGGAGAGGGGAGATTGATGACCTTCAAATAAACTAAAAAGCCACTGGGAGAGGTGATGAGTCCTAAACCACAGAAGCAGTGAGGAGAGGAGAGCTGTCACATAGATTGTGAAGAATATATTGACCCACAGGGGAAAAGAATATATGATGCAGGGCTCTTGGAAGAACTCATGCCATAATTACCAACTGACCCTGAATCCACACAGCACATTATTTCATTTTTCTAATATCATGTAGATTTTAAAACAGTAAATACATTTAATGTTTTTCTGCTTGAATTCCTTAGCCAGAAATACTCTATGGAACACTGTAGGTAGAGCATGTTTATCACAGCTGTCATTTTGAGCCTATTTAATAGCAACATCACAAACAGAACATCTGCCGATGAGCATGGTACTGATTCCAGCCTCAGCTGTTATTGCAGATAGAGTGTAGCAGGGGTGGGAGTCCTTAATGTGAGGGTGGGAACCAGGCCAGGCATGGCACTGCTGGGGCTCTTTCCACCCCTACTAGGTCATGGATCATCTGTCCTCAAACAATGCCAAGGGCAAAAATTAGTGATGCTGGATGTGGTGTTGGGAACCCCAGGATCCCAATATTGGAATTTATTTTATACAGTGATGAACAAAAGCCTAAAATGGTGCCTTGTATATAACACTGCATCTATAATGGAGGGGAAATAGAAGAAAGAGGAAAAGCTCTATTACTTTGTTTCCAATGATAGTGGTCATGATAATTAATTTGTTTAAGGAAACATGAATGGAAAAACTGTTATGTGCTTGTCATCATGCTAAGTGCTCAAATTAGAGATTCAATATATAGCATTAGCCCATGGGAGCTTACAGTACAGCAGGTGAAAGGGAGAGATAGAAATTTATAATTCAATAACAGAAGTGTTATGAGCAACACAAGTATAAAGGAAGGAGCATTCAACACTGCCTGGGAAAGTTTCATAGGTTTGGAAACATTGAAAGAGCACTTACAGGGAGGAGGAGAAGAATGGGCATTCCATGCAGAAGTAATATTAGCAAAGGCACATGGAGCATAAAAGTTACACAACATATTCAGGAAATAGTGTTTGGAGTATATGTAGTTTAAATTCATAGAATTCTTGGGGAGAAGAAGAGAGAAGAATTTTTGAAAAGCTTTTTGGAAGTAGAATCAACAACATTTGGCAAGCAATTGACTCAGGATGAGTGGAGAGGAGAGATCTTTGAGATTTGGTTTCACTTTGTGCAACTTAACTAGCATTTTATGCACTTTCTTAGACATCTGACTTCAGATTATTTGGAGAGAACCATGGTTAACCCTGAAATACATAAGAAAGTCTTGCTTTGTTACTATTACACTAACTCCTAGAATATCAGAGATGGAAAGACACATAGTGATCCTTGAATTGTATTGATGGGGAGAACATTGTGCAGTTCAGTGCTTTCCCCAAAGTCTCATAGCAAAAGAAAAAAAAAAAAAAAAAAGAGAGAGAGAGAGGAGAAGAAGGAGAAGAAGAATTATAGTTTGGATTAGAACTCAGATCTCATTCTTATTGCTGTTTCTACACTGTGTAATTTCAAAATTAGTCTCCCTTTATGTTTTTCGGCATCATGAAATACATGGATATATATCACAATAGGAAGGTTGCTTGAGGTTTGCATGGGTAAGAAATAAGGGCCTAAAGCTGTTAGGAAGACAAAAGGTAATATTTGTTCAGTCTCGTTTACAAAGTAGTGACCTTGAGACTTAAGATTAAAATTGGTTTAGAGAAATTGGAGGCACCAGAGTTGAATTATGAGTAGGCTCCTGGTAAACTTGATATATCTTCTCATAGCCATGAGCCCCAGAGAGTGATAGGCAGCAGATAAGGGAGGAGAACAGAAGTTAGCTGTTTAACTTCACAAGGGAGAAATGCATTACAGGAACTAGGTCTAAACAGACAGAAGCATTCTTTATGACTCTTTGGGAAGAACACTTGCACCTTTTATTTATTTATTTTTATTTTTTTTTAAAGATTTTATTTACTTATTTGAGACAGAGAGAGTGAGAGAGAGAGCACATGAGGGGGGGAGGGTCAGAGGGAGAAGCAGGCTCCCCGCCGAGCAGGGAGCCCGATGCGGGACTCGATCCAGGGACTCCAGGATCATGACCTGAGCCGAAAGCAGTCGCTTAACCAACTGAGCCACCCAGGTGCCCCACTTGCACCTTTTAAATATTCTTTCAAATCTCACCAAACCTTGGATGCTGATGTGTGTGACACAGAAGGAGGAGAAGGGGTTATCTGAGGATTACTCAGTGAATCAAAGAAGCATAGAATGATAACATCCTACAGACTTGCTAGTCCAATTCCATCCATTTTGGGGGCTCAGAAGTCTGAGATACAGAAGAGAAATGCTTTGATTACTTGTATATAACCATTTAAGTTCAGAGCTAAGATGAGAAGCTGGGTTACTTCAGAGAAAGCAGTTACCTCCTCATTTTTCCTCTTTCAGTGGCTGCTTTTTGGAATAAACAGTCACTTTCAATCACTTTAGAGGTTAAAATAAAAGGTGTTTCAATACTCAAACCCCAGACCAAGAATGTGACTAATCAGCTTTGTTCATCTCATCCTCCTGCAACTTTTAGAGCCTACTGTCTCTTTGTGGACTAGAACAGAATGAGGGAAAGGGGAAGGAGGGAGGAGGAGTTAGAGAGAGACACAGAGAGAGAGATAGAGAAGGGAGAAAGAAAGGGTGAGGCAGACAGGCAGAAAACGGAGACAGAGGTAACCCGGACTACCGATGACTGAATTCTTCCCCATTCTTCATCTTCCACCAGGAAAAAGAAATGTCCTAGCCAGAACAATACAGCTCTCATTTGAGTTGTGACACCTCTACAGCTAGTTAGCTTACTATGTTAGGGACAAAGTTAGGAAGCCTGAGGAACTGTCACTTTCCTTTTCTGGACTTGAATTTATTCAATTGAAAAATAAATGGTTGTCTATGTTATAGTGCTGGCTCTAAAAGATGTCCCCCAATTTTTTGATACTCCTTCCTTTAAGAGATAGAGATGAATTCCCTTCCTCTTGAATTTGGATGGGGCTTAGACTCATTTCTAGCCAATAGAATATCATACAAGTGATGATACGTCAGTTTCGAGACTAGGTCTTGAAGGCACCATGATTTCCTCCTTCCTCTCTCTCTTTGGGATCTCTTGCTCTGGGGTGAGCCAGGTATGTGTCACTAGGATATTCAACCAGCCTATGGAGGTTCATACAAATAGGCACTTAGGCTTCCAACCAAAAGTTATGTGCCTGCACTTGGAGGTGGATCTTCCAGCCCCGGTGGTGTTCAGAGGGACTTTGCCCTGGTCAACAGTTTGATAGCAACCTCATGAGTAGCTCTGAGTAAGAAACACCCAGCTAAGCTTCTCCCAAATTCCTGACCCAGACCCACGGAAAATGTGAGACAATCAATATTTGTTGTTTTAAGCTGTTATTAGATAGTTGGTTATATGGTAGTACAAAACAGATGGCATTTTTTTAAAAAATTACTTTTTCATAATCTGTGATTTTTTTTATAGTCTTCAACATTTAGAGTCATATGAAATTGTATTGTTTATTCTTTAATTTTTACGTTATGAAGGATTACAGTTAGACTATGTGCTCTGGACAGTACCCTAGTATTCAGCAGGTTAAGGAACTTCTATTGAGCCTCGTTCTTTTCTGCAGCTTTCTTTTACAATGTAGTAATGATAATAATAATAATAATAATATCACTACCAAACATGTAATTTACAGATGTTAGGGGCTCACATTTATTATTTTACCCTTACAACAGTCTAATGAGGTAGCTATTATATTGTACCCATATAATATGTGGGGAAATTAAGAACTTGAGAGCAAAAGTGTCTGAAATCACACAGTAAAGAGAACTGGCACTGCAGTTCAGGTCTCCTGATTCCACTATATCAAAAGCCCTTATTTATAGAAGTGACCATTCAGCTTTATTCCCCAAACCCTGACACTTACTCCACATTTTAGCTGTGGTAATTGTTCTGGGTGTCTCTTCTATGTTATAGTACTAAGGTTTGTAAATGAGGGAGTAGGTTCACTTATTCTCTCTTTTTTTCTTTTGGTTCTTCTTAGAAGACATTTAATTGTCTTTGCCAATAGCCAAGTTACCCCTTGAACATTTTGTCCCATTGTAGATGACTGATGACATGGATGTAATAAATACTAGCGTTCCAACCTTCTTTGGCTCTCCGTTAATTAACTACATTGATTATTTCTATAATTTTATTATCTGCCTTTTGTTTTTCTCCTATTTTATGAAATTTCAAAGTAAGATATGGAAATAAAGGGCTCAAATTCCAGTATTTGGCAGTGAGTTTTAAGGTTTGCTTTTTAAGAAAAAAAAATATTGACTAAAAGATCGGGATTTCCTTTTATCTTTTTTTCTCCAAATTTATAATATGTTATCACTGATTTTTCACAGAAACATTTGCAAATATTATAAAGGTACTTAAGTCCATTATTCTTTACAAAAGTATACATCTAAATCATTTTGGGAGACTTAGTAGTCTGAGGTAGGCCCCAAATATGTGCAATTTTTTAAAAGAACCACTTGTCTCAAGTGTTTCGAAACATGGTATTGAATTATAAACTCACTGCAAGCATGTAGCATAGTTTTTGACAATAGAAAAGTAGTTTTATGTATGGCTTTGTGTCTTAAATGAAAAATAAACATATCAGCTTTGATCTTACTTTGTTTTTGTTTTTTTTAAGATTTTATTTATTTATTTCACAGAGAGAGATAGCGAGAGCAGGAACACAAGCGGGGAGAGTGGGAGAGGGAGAAGCAGGCTTCCCGCTGAGCAGGGAGCCTGATGTGGGGCTCTATCCCAGGCCCCTGGGATCATGACCTGAGCTGAAGGTAGACACTAAACGGCTGAGCCACCCAGATGCCCCACTTTGTTTTTTCAATACAGCAACAGAGTATTAAAATTCCCATCACCTAAAGTAGGATAATATAGTTCATGATCTGAGTCCAGATTTGGAATCTTTCTGCTTTCTTTCTATGAGCCCATTTCAAAGAGCCAATTTTTTTCCATTTAAATATTTATAAGTGTTTTGTATTATCCAAGAGAAAAGCTTCGTAAGATACTTTCTAGAGAATTTTGAGTATGTCAATATCCTTACTATACTAAGCAATCCAACTTTTTCTTTGTTCAGCGTCATAACTTGTTAGTATGGATCGAGGCTCCTTAAGCACTGATCTTCACTAACCCAAAGAGAGATTTCTTCATGACCAAATGATACTGCACAACATTAGACAAGTCATAAAAATTCAAATCTTTAATACAGAGAGTCCAAATTGTAGAGAGAACAGATGTGTAGATAGCAGCCGACTTCATAGTACCCAGAGCAGCATTTGTCTCTTCCTTCATCTGGTCTCTAGTATGTTCCGTTTGAATTCCCCACTTGGCTCTTCAGATAAATAGATCAAGGGAGGCTTTCTAATGACTGTGTTACATGCTCTGCTGTGTTCTAAATGTCTTCAATCCTTCTGAGGCTCCCTGGATATTCAAAAATGAAATGGCTCATTGACAGATGGTTTGAGCATCACATTCTTAGAGAACTACCTAAAGTCACTGAATGGAAATTAACCAAATACAGAAACTTACCAATTTTTAAGGATGCTTTTTCTTGACCAGGAGCTGTAATTATTATGTATGCCTTCAACAACTTTCCTTTAGGAAAATTAGGGACAAACCCTATTCATTTCTGTACACTGTTTTTTCATAAGTACCTGACTTGACACCTTGGCAAGCGGAGGTGGGGTCTTGGCAGGAAAATCATTCCATTTCTTCATTATCAAAGTATGTAACATAACTCCAGTTGTAGTTCTCTTGCCTCTTCAGGCAATCTCAATATCTCATTCTTAGGCAAAGACAACCCTATGTGTTCACCAAGTTCCATTTCATTTTCTCTTCCCAAGAACACAGGAAGAATGCATTTTCCAGCCTTCTCTATGACTAGATCAATGCCATAGCTAGTTTTGACCAATGGGTTGTAAGTGAGAGTGGTTAAGTGTCATATTTAGGCTGAAGTTTAGAATAGCAGGAAGCCACACATTTCAGATGGCAAAACTACAAAAATGTAAGCCCCTATATGGACATATAGCATAAACAAGAAATAAGTCTTGTTATATAAAGCTACTGAAATGTTGGGGTTATTTGTTAGCAGAGCATAGCTTATCTGAATCTGATTAATACATGTGATGACCACAGCAATCCTACCAGATTCCAAATGTCAGTGTTTGATGCTTCATATGTTAGAAATACACTGTACCAACCACTCCTCTATTTGTCTCCTGTGTCGAAGCAATTCAAGGGCTAAACATGTCCTATATTTTCATCTATTGCCTGCAAACACCTTGTTAAAAGGATGATTTGTAGTCCTTCTTGGCTGGAGAAAATCAGAGCCTACAAGGGTAAAAAAGGAGTTAAAGAAAGATAAAATTAATGGTTCTTAAACTTTTTGTGCATCAGAATCACCCGGAAAGTTTATTCCAAGTGCAAATCTGCCCCCACTCTAGAGATCTTCATTTAGTTATTCTTGGATGGGTCAAGAAATATGCATTTTTACATGAACTCAAAATAGTTCCAATATGGATTCATCAAGGAACACACTTTGAGAAGCCTTGGACCAGACTCTAATAAAACTTTCCTCCTCTTAAACCTGAATAATAATATAAAAAATATGGGAAGGGTTTGAAAGAATTCTTATAAGTAGTAGTTGACCCATGGAATACCTTAACTGAATTATCAAGGGCACAATATCAAAAAGCAGACTCCTAGACAATGCCCAGTACCCAATAAATCATCTCCCCTGGGGGAGGAACTTGTCCCAGGATCTCTGCTGTAAGATGCCCCCCAAACAATTTTTAGACACAAAAATTTTGAAACCATTGCTGTAGGGATCGATTGTCCTGTGTTCATATAGCTTTATAACTAGGCTAATTTATTATTGATGGCATTTTCATGCACATTAGTTTTACCATTTCAACTTTTCAAACTGGAAGTGAATACTTTATTCAAGGTTTTACTAGTTATAAGAGATGGTGACTAGAACTCACAGTGTAAATCATAACTGCTGAAAGACTAAATTTGTTTTTCAAGGTAAATGGTGGATACATTTTTATTTTCCATTAAGACAAATACAAATAATTTATTTTGAGAGAAAAATTATAACCTGATCATAAAGTCTGGAAGACACAAAAAAAATGGTTCCACTTTTAAAATTCTTAAACAAATGTTATAATATTAAAAAATGAAATTATATAAAATCATAATATGACAAGGCCAGATGACACATCAGACACTTGATATGACATTTAATTAGCTGCTTGTGGGTTTACATTAATTGACTTGTTGATTTGAATGTATAATGGTTCGAATTAAATAGTTACAATTAGAAATACTTCCACATGAATCTTATAGGAATAGTTCCAGAATTGGTACTGGGTGAGGTGTCAGAAGCCTAGATTACAGGCCCAACCATATTGCTAATTGGCTGAGTGTCATTAGGAAAGTCACTTAACCTGGATAATATGTTCCTGCTATGTACTACTTTTGTGCATTTTGTGAGAGTTAAAAAAAAGAAAGATAAGGAAAGAAAAGTGAGACATACAAAATCAATTTGTGAGTCTTAAATCATTATGCAAATATAAGTTTATGCAACCATGAGCAATAGTACTGGCCAACACTTATCAAGCACTTATAATGCGCCAGGAACTGTGCTATGCACTTACATGCATTATATCATTTAATGCCCACAAAACTCAGTGAGGTTAATATGATCTCCATTTTAGCTAGTAGGAGATTGAGGCCCAGAGAGCCCATAGTCAAACAGATAATTAATAGAGAAGCAATACTCACATTCATCTCTACTTGACTTAAAACTCCTGCTCCTAAATAGGCAACATTCCTATGTAAATGATATCCATTTAACCTGCAATCATATCAGTTATGAATATGCATGACCCATGAGAAAATTTTCTTATCATTTGCCTCATTGAAATAAATGGCAATGAATATTACACTCAAGTATGGAATGTTTGGTCAGAGACTAATAACATAACCTCCTAGCCTTTCTTCATACAGTAGGAATATGGTCCATTATCTCTCTGACCCCTGTGTAGCTAATGCCAAAAGCTATGACTTTATAGTGCTTACACTGTCCTTATATTGTTAGTGGAAATTGATACTGACCAAAACTAACTTAGCTTTTGAAAACACGGTTATCTAGCTACTCATTCATAAGAACTCATGTTTAATTTCCATGCCTTTGCCACTTATCCTTTATTTTTTTCACACACGAAAAATAATTCATAAATGACAAGAGTAGTTTCTCAATTTTTCCAAAGATATTTTGTAGTTGGGACACTGAGCTGATAAGGAATAAGACTGATTATAGGTAAAAACATTCTCTCCCTTTTTAGGATTTGGAGCAACATACAGTACTCCCTTTTAATAGACTGGGAGAGAAACTGCTGTCTGTCTTCCAAGTGAAGATCCTTGAACATACATCAAGGTTGGATTAATCTCTTCAAGAAGAAATGCAATATAGAATATGGATTGTTTTCTGCTAGATATTCTGGTAGGGTGGTCTGTCATTTCCTAATTACAAGTTCCATGATGAGTCACATTTACTCTGGGGTGTCCCTTATTCTCACATCTTTTTCTTTTAACAGGAAAAGGATGTAATAGTTTGTTTCAACAGAGAAGGGATTTTCTGCTTTTCTCTCCAAGTGGAGTAGTGGGATGAATTGTGTGGCTTCTTTCTCCACCCATCCTTCACTATTAGTGACTGAGAAAGGCTGACATTCTTTGGGCCATAGCTAACTAGCAGCCAGCACTAATGTATTGAAGGTGACTGCTCACGCCTGGTATGGTCTTTTGCTCTTTTTGTTCTGTTCCTGTTTAGGGGGAGTAGATTGTGCTTCTATTTTTTTTTAGAGTAACCTCACCAGACAGGGAGCCTGTACTCATCCATCAGAGTAGATGGAAGGCACACAATTTTCTGGCTTTTTTCCTCCTCTGATGAATGGTAGGTCAGATCAGCCTTATTTTTGAGGATTCAGATGTTTTTTTATTTGGGGAGGGAATAAAAGTGTCTCATTATGTCCTTAGGTCCTGCCTGTGTTCTCTAGTCTCAGTATTGCCAAGGACACTTGAATCCCCACTCAGATATATACTCTGTGGGTGAATATTTTAGTTCTAAAATTACAAACTAGTGGCCCTCAGGCTGACTACGTGTTCATGTGTTTTGGCTGGTTCTTTTTTTTTCTTTTATTTTAAATTTAAGACATCCCGTAGTTGAGAGACTACGTACAAATCTTAATTTTTAGACTCTTTTGAAAAACTGTACAATCTGCCAACAATGGGGCTGAGTGACAACTATCATGATGGAGTTGAGTAGAGGATGCTCCCTTTTTAAGAAATATTCTTCAGTTACCCACAGGCCCAATCATCTCTATTATCTCCCTCACTGGCAGATCAAATGCCATGTGCCTTTTATGATTGTGTTAAAATGTTTCAAGTAAAGAAATATGTACCTATACCTATGTCCCTAAACATATGGGTATTAGATGGACAGCATGTGTATTATGCTTATATCTAGCCCCCTTTTCTCTTTTTTCTTACTTTCTGATTCTTGTAGGCACGTGGACTGACTATCCCTTCTTCAGAATCTTGAATGCAAAGAAGGGATACATACACCAAATGCTGCATTGAATCCCTAACAATACTGAATTTTTCAGCTGTCAGTTCTAAAAATAGGAGATTTTTGTGTAAACTTCCATTTCATTTGAAACATTTTCTCACTCTCTTTCTGTCCTTTCCCCAATCTCCCCTCCATACACGTTAGAAAGAAACTGAAGAGACACCTCAAACTTTCCTAATACCTAAACCAAGTCTTGACTTCCTGAAATGGAATTCTCTTCTGATATGAATTCAAAAGCCATAAAAAGAAGAGGGGAGAGACAAGTAAAAATTTGTTAGTACAAATGAAATCACATAAAAATATAACTTTATTGATGCTAACAACTTTAGGCAGTTTATAGAACACTAGTTTACAGTGAGATAGAACACCATGTATCCCTGTGTGAGTGTGTTTGGTTCTTCCAGGGAAAATGTGCTGTAGGCTTTTAGTAGAACTTAATCTTACAGCTTCCATCACAATCAACTCATTTCCACAATGCTCTCTTGGAATATACATAATTTAAGTGTCATAGCCCAAGTACACCTGACTGACTCATAATATGAGGTTGATCAACAAACTCAAAGGAAACACACTTAAATTCTTTGCTCAGTTTGAAACCATTGGGCAAGACAGAGGATCAGACTTTAGGCAACTTTCACATACTGACCTTCTAGGGCCCAAGAAGAGTGTGCTCTTCTGAGGCCATTAGAGGCAATAATTCTGGATTCAGGTCCTCAGGTCTTTTGTCTCCTAGAAATAAATAGTTTTTAAAAGTCAATAAAGGGGACACAGTCTGGTAGTCCATTAGATGATAAAAATGTCAATTATTCCCATAGGTTCATGACACAAAGAGGGCTGGTATAGATAGATAGCAGCCTCCACCCACCACACGGTAATTATAGGATATAGAAGTCATTGTTATTGGATAAATCCGTGAAATGGTGAAGAGCAAGGGCTGAGATCTGGGAAGCAGGGGGTTCCAATCTGGTGCCATTTTGTATCCATTGAGTTTCTGATTCTTGGGGAACAGGCTTACAGAGGTGTGTTTCCCACTGGGGCTGGGTATGTATCTCTGCCCGGCTCTTGCTCCTGAGATGACTCTCTCCTTCACAGTAGGTGACACAGCAACGACAGGCTGCAGAGGCCTTCCCTCTGTGCTTGGACATTGTGTCTGGGGCTGGAGAGTTGCCTGCAGCTCTCCCTGAGCCCTGGAGTTCTGGGGGCTCTTTCAAACGACTTCTCCTCCTTTGAACATGGTCCAGACTGATGTCAGACTGGGAAGAACAGCTTTCATTCCAGCCAGAGCTGGCACTCAGACTTCTCAGGGGAAGAGCCAACCGCAAGGCCTTCCAGAATTTAGAGCCAGAATGTTTGGACTTCTCTCCCTCCCAGCTCACAAAAGACACAGATTCCTTCAGCTGCAGGATGCTTGGGTGTGGATGCTCCAGGGGACGGTACTCAACCACAATGAGCTTGGTGGAGATGGAGTTCTGGCACATGACACCCAGTTTAAACTCCAGCATGCTGATGCTTTTTTCTGTCACATAGTCTGGGCTCAGGACAACAATCATCCTTCGGCTTCTCTGAATGAAGTCAAAAACTGCTTCCACTGTATCTATAGGAAAATGGAAAGATAGGACAATGCCTAGTGAAAACTTCCATAAACTGTAGTTCATCGTTGTCCATCCTACAAAGGAGAGGCAATAAATAAACACTTAAGAATGTAGGATCTCTGATTGACTTATTTCACTTAGCCTAAGTCAATCAGAGAAAGTCAAGTATCATATGATCTCACTGATATGAGGAATTTGAAAAACAAGACAGAGGATCATAGGGGAATGGAAGGAAAAATGAAACAAGATGAAACCAGAGAGGGAGACAAACCATAAGAAACTCTTAGTCTCAGGAAACAAACTGAGGGTTGCTGGAGTGGTGGGGGGTGGGAGGGATGGGGTGGCTGGATGATGGACTTTGGGGAGGGTAGGTACTATGGTGAGTGCTGTGAGTTGTGTAAGACTGATGAATCACAGACCTATACCCCTGAAACAAATAATACATCATATGTTAATAAAAAATAATGAAAAATAAAATACTTAAAAAAAATATAGGATCTCAGTGTTAAATAATCTACCCAGTTAATGAATCTCATTTACGCCACTCTTATAAATGATTGCCAAGACTCTGCTACCTTCAAGGATGAGGAATTTACTACCTCCAAAAGGCAGCTAATTTCAGCTGTTTGTAAATTATTTTTTCTGAAATACTCTTCCCTGCCTCTTTTATCTGGTGGTCTTAGATCTGATATCTTCAAATGTTTAAAATATTTCACAACTGTTTTGACCTCACTGTATTTTCTTCTCATTTTTAAATTTAGATCAACTTTAGAATTTTTATCTTATTCCTTAGAAGACATGGTATCAAGTCTCTTCCCCCACTTTTATCATTTTCCTCTGAATAATCATCAGTTTATATATATACTTCCTGAGAGTAGTATCTTGAACTGGACTGAACACAATGCTCCAGACAGCCTGACCAGCAAAGAGCAATAGGGAATTACCATCTCTTAAGAACCACACAGTTATATCTCTTGATTCTTAAAATTTTTGGACACAACATCAGATAGTTCATAGTATTGATTTTGTTATCAACTAAAATCTCCTTTTTTTTTTCATGTATATGTGTGAAGAATTGGACTACGAATCATTTAAAGGGGTAACAACATAGACAATGGCAGGAATCAATGAGTTTAAGACTTCTGACAAAGCATTAACTTTTAATAGTTACTGAGATGGGTTTATCCAGAGATTCCAATGGAAAGTCCCTGAGATAAATGTGGTTCTTAGCTCATCATGAGATTTAAGGGATTAAACAATATGATTTTCTGAAGGAAAGAATTTCCAAATGTATAAATCACAGCCATTGACAATGCTGAAAACAGGTGCTGCAGACAGACCATGAGGTTGAGTACCTACTCTTTTGGGGCCAGGGATGAAACAGTGATGGAGAGACTTTCTAGCCTGTGAAGACAAGCTGGAATTTTGCAGTGAATTTGATCATTATGAATTTACAGAGAATAAAGGGGCTGTGCTCCTTACCAGATTAGTTCTTTTCAATTAGTAAATTTAACATGAATTTGAAGGGTAATTGGAAGAGACATGTGCTCAATTTTTAAGACATTTTAACTAGTTTTGTCAAGAGTGTGAAGTAGTTTTAGAGAATTTTAATTTTGATCTTAAAAGATAAATCTAAATTTTCACTTATCTTCAAAGCCCGTGTGTGTGTGTGTGTGTGTGTGTGTTTTGGAAACTCCTTTGTCCCAGTCCTACTGAGAATTTGTGTAGCTGCCTTTCATAAACCTGAGAATGTAAAAGTAGAAAATGTACTGCTTCTCCCGTCTCATGAGAAATACGATATAACCTTTAAGTAACATGGATGGATTTCAACAAAAGGAAATTTGTGTGCTCAAATTGTGTGTGCATGCATGTGTGTGTACTGTGTGTTTTACTTCAAAATAGTCACATTAAGAAAATGTATGTCCTGTCCAATGGGGATATCACTGTTGAAAATAAAGTGCTATCCTAGATCCTCTAAAGAAAGATTGTTCTTTTTTTTTTAATTGGTACCCTATCCTGAAAATGTAAAATTTGCATTTGAAATAGGGCAATGCTAAAGAAACAGATATGAGTGGTGGAATTCCGTAACATTGAGGAATGGATGGAGAAGATACTTATCACATGGGATATGGGCTATACCTGAAGGTCTTCACACAGTACTTTGAAAGAAGCTGCCTCCTTTATGGCATATTTTAATGTTTTTCATATTGTAAAAACTGCAGTTGAGGATGTGAATTGTTATTTTTTAATGCTGAAGGTTATTCGGAGAGGGAGTCATAAATTAGATCATTTATTCTGTTGGGCTCAAAAAGGTAAGGTGTGGCTATATACTGATGAGACCAGATTTCTTGTGTGGTACTAAATTAATTTTGAATTCATGCTTTCTGATCTAGAATTCATCAACACTCTAGAATACTCCTGCCTTTAAAAGTCATGATCTCCCTGGAATTCACCTAAAAGAAAACTAGGACTTCAATTTTGTTCTCTAGGTAGATTATTGGTGTATGCAAGGGCAGCAAATGTCTCTCTCTCTTTCTTAAAACGTGAAGTGTAGTAAAAAAGGGAGGGGGAGGAGGCACCTAATTTGGAAGATGAATCTGAATTCAATTAGTTTCTCCATTTATTTCTGTTTTTTTCTTAATATCTTTAAGTCTGAGTTCATCCATCTATAAAATGCATATAATAAGAATAAACTTACAGGATTATTAAAAATTAAAAATACCTATATGTAAATGTCTACACATAGTAGACATTTGAATTAATCACTTTGGTTAAATCTAGTGAACACAATATTAAACTAAAGTAGGGCTAATGTTAATTGAATTTGAGTCAATTCTTCATGGTAACTTTAGAGAATCACCTTAATATGTGGACTTATAAGTGAATAATAAATTTTAAAAATTCTATTTACTTTAAAATAGATGTGACTAAAAACTACTAGAGCAACATTTAATCTCCTAGCCCATTGCTCTCTTTCTGCTGCCCTGTTATTCTTCCTCTGTCTGTCTCCATACACACAAAACCACACACACACATGCACACACAGGCACACATGGGCACACGCACACACACACACACCTGGCACACTAGAACAATTCATTTTATTTAAATAACTCTTTTATTCACATGTAAAGAAAATGTTCTTAATATAAAGTTCCCATTTTTCTCAGATTTCTCTCAGAAAGAGAAATTTAACTAATGTAACTTCTAACATTTCTTTTTATGCATATCATTAATTCTTCTTATTCTCATTTCTTATGCCCAAAGATGAAAATAAAGACATAAAACACATGCACAAAATAAAATTCAAATCTGAAAATAAATGGTTTATTTTTAAAATAAACAAATTTACAAATCAAATGGAAAATGGAAAATACATTATGAATAAAATAAAAAAGATAGTAAGATAATCTTAAAATATTAAAACCTATGGAAAGAAATGGATAATTAGCAAGTGGAGTGATGCTTTTTTTCCCAATACAATGGAGTGCTTGTTTATTAGAATCCTAGGGAATCACCTAAGTTACAATATAGAAGATAAATAAATTTTATATGATTGTGTAATTAGACACTTTATATGTCATGGTTCTTTGTTAACTTGGGTGCAGAAGATCTTTATATCATGTATGTAAGACCATTAAGGTTTTTTATTAAACATTAGAGACATAGTTGTTTAATATTATAGAGCGATTTCTCCTTGCTGTCAAAATTATATTTCCTCACCTCCTTCAAAAATTTTGTATCGGGTATCTTCTGGGACATAAAACAAACAAAAAAACCTTGAAACAAAATTCTCTGAGAATGAGACATATCATTTAGATGTGAGATGTTTTAGATTTTAGCATTTGGAAAAGTTCAATATCAAAGACCAGTAGATAAATAGGAAAAAGAATATCAAGAAGTTTCTAGGGGTACCCAAAATCATTTGGGATAAATATCGAATCCAAAAGTGCAAAAGAATGCAGCATTGGCAAGAGAATGGCCCCTTGTGATGGGACTGTTTCCCATTACCTAAAGCTCATGCAACTGATATTCAAAGCTTATCTGGAGTCAGCTCTCCTCTGGTCTTGAGGATGAAGGGTTAACAGGAGGAGTAACTGTGGTTTGTAATAAAGAAAAGCATTAGTAAGACAAGACAAAAACAAAAACAAAAACAAAACAGATCCAAGAATGACTCCATACCATAGTTTTATAGTCAAGAATTCATGAAGCTTTTCTTTTCTTCAATTTAAAATAATAACTCCACTATAGAGAAATTATTTATTATGGACTTTACCACGGCTGAAGGACACTTAAATGCAGGAGATAGTTTTAGAATTGGTTATCAACATTCATAATGCTGGGATAAGGGTTCCCTTAAATTATGAATTATGGTGTTTCATAGGAAACTCAGGCTTATTTATAGGTATTTTATTTTCCTTTTCTCTATTACTCAACAGTCCAAGTAGAGATTCATCTCCCTAGTAGTTGAACACTGAGATTACCATAGTTTAGTGTCTAAGAGTGTGTGCTTGTGACAGAGTAGATGATCAGTTAATGCCAGAGGACCGGTACTGCTCAGCAGTGACCATAGAAGCTCTGTGTCCAACAGATTCCACTGCACCCAGACCAAATGGAGCAGCAGTAAGCTATTTATACTAATTTAGGGAAGGCGAGAACTAGCAACTACTACTCTGTGAGCTGTGAATTTACAAATAATGTACAGAAAACACCGGCACAAAAGCATTACAGTAAAAACATAATTTAAAAACTGGATTAAGAGTTCCAGTGGTTTGTAATATTGTGCCAATAGCTATTTAAAGTCACATGCATGTGTACATAAGGGTGTGTGCATATATATATACACATATACATACATACATATACACATATATAATCCATGTGTATATATACATGTTATACAATGTAGGTATATATACACATATAATTCATGGGTGTGTGCATATACGTATATATGTGTGTGTGTGTATATAGGTATGGATATATGTACACCGCAGGTATTCACCACTCTGTAAACTCTGGACTTAGTTTTCACTTTTCCAAGTCTTAAGAACGGTACAATCTTATTTAAAACGAAGTAAAACAAGTTTCAAGGAAGAGACTTTTCAGACTGACTTGTTCGGAGTGAGCGTATTAACTGTACCAGGGAATAAAATATGGAAAATACTGGGTGGTCCAGTTAATTCTCTTAGAATATTAATGCTAAAAGTAACTTGCAAGGTCATTGAGTCTAACTGCCACATTTTATAGTGGAGAGTCAGAACAAGTGAGGAGAAATCACTTTCCTAATATTCACATTAGCAAGGCTAAGATGAAAAGACAAACTGCTGAACACCCTGTTCTGTGCTTTTCTCACAAGCCAGAAAATGCCCTAAAAGCATTTTGCTGTTATTTCACTCTCTCTTAGCACCATTAGAAGCTTCCTGTCAGACTGAACCACGTGTGGAGCCATCTGCAAACTCTAAATGGTTGATATGAGGTACAGTAGATAGGGAAGATGAAGTGAAAAATACAGGTCGACCTACGTATATCTAGGAGTTTACTGCAATAAAATGGTATGTTTTTCAAGTTGACAATTATGACATCAGTGACTGAGATGGAGGGCACGAGGGATTTAGGAGAAAATGCAGGCAAGCCCTTTCAAACCATCATAAGGAACACTTTCAGTTACACTGCTTCATAGAGTCCTGTGTGGGTGTCAGTCTGGCTGAGATGGGGCACTTCCCAGCAGAATGAGCAGAAGAGCTCATTGTCATCAGCTCAAATTAATTTGGGCACTGATTATCTGTTTAACCGACGAGTAAAAATACAAAGAAAATGACTTGGAAACTCATTAAGACCTTGTTAGCAAATGAGTTATCTTTAAGGGGTCTTGAAATCCAAGCAAAAGGCTGCCCCACACTGTTAAGATTATAAACAACGAGAAAGAAGAGGGAATAGAGATGTGGGAACAGGGACAGAGGATGCAGAAAGGGGAAATTCGCATCAACCAAGTCTGCCTGCGAAGAACATAGTGACATCAGACACTGGTGACAGACTGGTGGCAGGACCATTCTAAACCAGAGTATTGCCTGAGGAAACAGACAATTGTATTAGTATTCTAATACCATAGTATTGCCTGAGGAACGACCAGTCATGCAGTCACCCTGAATACATCCCTGGGGGGAGGCTTCGACAGAATTCTTTTCTGTCTGTGAAACAAGAAATTGGGAATAAAGAAAGGGGACTCTTCCTTCCTGGAGTTCCCTTGGTTCTTTTTACCCCTTTCGTTGTCCCTTTCATACATTTTTCAAGGATGAATAGGAGAGACCCTGCTCGCCACTTCTAGACCACCTGGAACTTTTCTTCACTGGCATGGCCACCTGCAGCTGCTTCCAGAACCTGCCCTGTGGATACTTGGATTTCTCCCCTTTCCATTTAATGACCGTGAGCACCGTCTTAGCCCTCTTCAGCTCTTTCACCTTCGTCTCCTTCACCGCCTTGTACTGTACTAAAATGACGTTGATGTTGCCCCGAGAGGCCATGTTTTCTAGGCCAGCCTTGAGCTCCAGGAGGGCTTGGGTTCCCTGGAGCACGTAGTTGGGGCTTAGGACAACCAGGAGGCGTCTGCTTTTCTGAATGAAGCTCAAGGTCTCATCTGTGACAACTGAGAAAGAAAACACCATGGGGATTAGTGTTGGCCAAGAACTCCCCAAAAGCCTGGGGCTTGAGTGTAGTGTAGGGACGTGTAGGGAACTCAGGGTAATAGCCTGAGAACTGAGATGAAACTTTTACCAAGAACATTTGCAACAACTTAATCCTCACACCCACTCACTCTGTCCAATAAATGCCACACTCCTCCAAGATACCGAAAACCAGATGCCCATATTCCACCCCCCCAAAAATTCCAAACAGGCACGAAGCCAAGTATACTTCTATGACCCTGGTCTTCAAAAGCATTACGAGAAATAGATGGGTTGTACAGATATCAATTTCTTCAAAACACATGGCATGCTGCAGCCCAGTCAGATCAGCTCCTGAGCCCTTTCTCCCCAACAATACCCATGTATTTACTCTCTAATGCCAGTGGCTACTCAAAAATATAATCTTTATAGAGGCAAAATCATGGAAATTCATTTCTCACTAACAGAGGAAAGCAAGAGTAGGAACATTCATTTTCTGAAAGTCCCTCTCTGTTGCCAGACTCCTACCCGACTCAGACTGGTATCACTATGTCCTTAGAATAGGAACTTAGAAAAGGCTAGCCCACTGAATGGCATTTTGGCTGGCATCACATTCTCAGCTCAGCTTTCTATTCTGCTCTCTGCTCTAGAGCCTAAATTAGTCCCTAGATCTTTCTCCTTAAACTCCTATCATTACTATGAAGACATGCGTTTTGGTAGGCTGCTAGCTGACGTGTCTGCCTTTGCTAACAGGCAAATGTTTTCTTCAGGTCAGAAAAGAAGAAGAAACAGGGAAAAAGGAAATTCAGTGTAATTTTATTCTGTTGTCAAAGGCTCTGGTTAGTTCCTGTCACTAAATTCTTGGGAATAATCCATCTCCTCAAGGTTGCTTGTCTAGGACTGTATGATCCTTTACCTGGGGTTCCAATAGAAGTCAATTCCAGGGAATGCACTAGTGTTGTGGGAAGCTATTTCATGCCTTAAAATACTCCCCTAAGCTGTCATTCTGCCCCTTCATCTTCACAGGTACAGAGGCAAAGGGGAAAGACTTGCAATTAAAATTCCATGTGCAGCCTGGAGGAGAATCCAGGAATCAGTAATTATCTACTCCACGCAGTGTTGCTGGAGGCAGACCGTGTGTCAGCATGGAAAGAGACCCAGAGGCAAAGAGGACGAAGAGCAGCAGGGAGAATGCAGATCACAAGGACTGACCATCAGAAGCAAGATGCAAGAGTAATTATGTAGAACTTGAAGTCTTCAAAGAATTATCAGCCCCTATTGGAGGGTCATTGCTGTTATACTGTATGTCTTTATATAACTTTCACACTGTAATAAATATTTGTTGAATGGCAGAATGAGTGAATAAATGGATGAATAAGTGACTTAGGATTTTAAGTCTTAAAATGAGTGGAATTTGTCCCTTAACTGTATAATCAAGTCATCATTTCCTGGCAAAATGATACTGTAGAACACTAGCATGATGGACTTCTAGGTAATGGCTAAGGAGATAAAATAAGTGGTCCAGCTAATTCAAAATGAAATAAACATTTAAGTCTGTTTTGTATCTCCATTATCCATATGACATTTTTAAAACATCTGAAATGATGAACATAAACAGGATTGGACGGAAGGAAAACTAGTTTGTTTTGCTGAGGAATAAACATATTACATGCATTTCAACAGCACGAAGTTCAACAGTGGGTTTAGGAATGCTATTAGGTATTTATTAAAACAGACTCAAACGGACCATCACTTTGTATGTTACCGGGTAGACTTGAAAATTTGAGATGCACTTTTATTATTCAGCAGTTCAAGTTTCTAGAATATACTGGCCTTTTTAAAATATTAAACTACATCTCAAATGTATGAGCTGGTAGAAAGGAGGAAACAGACCCAAGAAAAGGGGGCGTTTAATAGCATAGGACTGCGAGAAAACAAAAGTGAGGAAAAGGAAATTAGCAAATGCCACAGGGAAATATTCTAATTATTATCAGTGAGTACTATAAAGAAAAACTCCATGCATTCTCTTCACAAACTCATTCTTAGTAAAATCAAGTAAACCTCAGTCTTCGTAAAAGTGTTGCTTAAACTCAATGTTTGCAAAAAAAAAAAAAAATCCTAGGGAAATTAATGCAGGTTAGCTTAAACCTTCTAAAAATCTAAATGTGTGTAAGCAGAACATTTAAAACTGAGGTATTTAATAGAGTCCTAATCCACTGCGCGTCCATACTTTTCTGACCTGGAGTTCTTAGGGCTTGCAAGGGGAACTATTTTAGTACCATAAATGGCACCTCAATAATCTACAACTTAGGAGGTAATTTTATTCCTAAAGAAGTCTCTATTACATCAAACAACTGGACGTTCAGTATCCAAAGATGCCAACACAGAACTCTGCCATGACTCTCACACATGACCCCAAACTGAGGATTCCCTGTGCCATGCAGGGTGGCGTCACTTGTACTCATGTGAAATACCTACTTCCCCCAGGTAGACTGTCACGGTCAAAGATGCACAGCTTGTATCCAAATTCATTCTCCAAAACTCCACGGAGGGTCAGTAACACAAACTCTTCTTCCTCAGCATTCCTTGCATAAGATACATAAATATCATATTCCTTCCCATCTAGCAAAAGGAAGAGAGATCCAATACAAATTAGAAAAGTTTCACCATTGTACTGCATTTTTTCTTAAAATTGAACTTTTGCATATTTGACATTTTCACTTTTTTACATGTATGAATTATCTGACAGATTTCAGGGTGATTTCCCACTTGTGACAGGTCTCCAGGCAAAATGACTATTTTAAGGTGTAATTGCAAATTTTTTCCGATGTGTCTTCTACTCTCATATCGCTAAGTTTACTTTTTATAGTGGAAAATAAATGAGGTTTGGCTCATTCAACTATGAATTAACATAATCAGGATGCAAATAGTCAGTCATAGGTGCTGGCAATTAATACCATACTGAAAATTTATGGTTCCCGTCTTAGTTTGTCACTACTAATATATTAGAATTATGAATGGAGCAAAACTTTTAGAAAGCGTCTAAGTTATTTATACCTGAAAATAACTACAATTAAAAATATACTTAGATTCCATAAACCCATCTTTCCCAAAGGTGCCTAATTATAAACATCACCTCTCAGTAAAAATACAGGTTCTTTGTCTCTTCTGCCACACTACGGAATGAAAATCTTTATGGGATGAGTCTAAGAATCAGGATGTTTAATTGTTCCTTTCTTGTCACCAGGCAAATTTGCACTAGGACAGTGCTTCTAAAACTTCAATGTGCACTTGAATCATTTGGGAATATTGTTAAAATGTAGGTCCTGACTGAGAATAGGGGTTAGGCTTAAGATTTTCCTTTTAACAAGCTCCCGTGTGATGCTGATGTTGCTGGTGCCTGGACCACCCTTCAGTACAAAGAGTGTAAGCCTGCACTGTCCAGGTACGGCACACACAACTACACGTAGCTCTCGAACACTTGCAATGGAGCTGGGCGGAATGGAGATGTGCTTTCAGTTTAAAATGTAACACATGCTAAATTATGAGATTTTGAAAACCAAAAAATAAGACTAAAATATCACCACTAGCTTTTAAATATGCATGATATCGGGGTGCCTGGGTGGCTCAGTTGGTTAAGCGACTGCCTTCGGCTCAGGTCATGATCCTGGAGTCCCGGGATCGAGTCCCGCATCGGGCTCCCTGCTCAGCAGGGAGTCTGCTTCTCCCTCTGACCCTCCCCCCTCTCATGTGCTCTCTCTCATTCTCTCTCTCTCAAATAAATAAATAAAATCTTTAAATAAATAAATAAATAAATATGCATGATACGCTAAGATAATAATATTTTGAATACACTGGGTTAAATAAGATATATTATTAAAGTAATTTTCACTTTCTTTTTACTTTTCCTACTGTGACCACTAGAAAATTTTATATTACATATGTGGCTTGCATTGTGTTTCTATTTGGACAGGCTAATCTAGACTAAACACATATTGAACCAAGAAAGCAAAATAATATACATTAGAAGGATTTTTAATAGTAAGGGCTGAAACCAAAGATAGTTTGATTAAATCTCCCAGTTATTCTAGCTTTTATCAAGCCAACATGTTTTCTGAAAATGACAATAGAAGAAGGTATTTACATCAAACTTTTATTACTCACCTAAAATGGTTTCATCTGTTCCAAAATGAGCCCGGTAAAATAAGACCATCTCCAGCCAGTAAACGTGGTAAACAACAATGAGAATCACTACCAGCAGGACTGTGGCTCCAAAACCACATGCTAATTCCACTGTGTATCTTGGAGCTATCAGTGGAGTGAACAACAAAGAAACAATTGATTTCTATGTGGTGATCACAGTGATCCCTCATCCTGCAAATAGCTGGGTAAACCAGGCAGCTGAGCCATGCACCTGACTTATATGTGTGAACAAGCAGAGATAACATGATAGGCTTTAAGCACTATGTTTTAATGCCAGACCATGTCATATTTATCTTTTTGTTTCCAGCACCTGATGTAGGTGTTTTAAACTACTAGGTGAGTTGAATAGACTTTGATATTATATAAATACATATTAATGGTATATAAATGGTATATTAGTTATATATACATTTTAGCATTAGAAAGGATTTAGAAGGTTATCTCATTCAACTCATGATCTGATACATGAATCTCCTCAAAAATATTTTTGAAAAGTGTAATTTCATCTTCTGTTTGTCCATCTCTTGGGGTGGAATCCTTACTACTGCCCAGACCAGACCGTGATACTGATAGAAATTTAATTGTTGGAGCATTTGGGTTGTGAAAATCTTAATGTGTTTCCATTAGTCTTAATTACATCCTCTCATCAGTGCCATATGGGAAAAAAATTTAATTTCCTTTCCTATAAATTTGGAAAAAAGCCTCAAAAATCTTATTTTCATTGGGCAGAAACAGAGGGTATCCACCAAATGCTGAGTATGCTTGGGTTTGAAAGTATCTTCCCAGGCTTACAGTTCTAGGATACACATTCTGAAAGTTAACTTGCAATATCTAGTATGGACAGATTCCCACGTTATCTGCTTACTTTTCTATGAGAGGCATTTTAGCAATTTCTTTGGAACTATCAGAAATAGAATGAGGTACTTCCTGACTTCCTAAAAACTAGAAATGTTTTAACTCAGCCCTGTAAAGAAGGTCTGTCATGACCAAACCACCAACCACCCTACTGGCTCATTTACCAGTACCTTCCCCTCAAAAATGTCAGGAAGATTTTGCTTCGTGTCTTTGCTCATGCTGGGACTTCTGGCGGAAAATAGTTTTTTCTTTTTCTTTAGTTTTTAAGTCTATGCTCAAATGTCATTATTTTGTATAAGCTTTCCTAGATTAAAACTCCTCTTGCAACCTGACATCTGCCTGGCAGAAATTCCTACTCTTCTCATTGTTTACAATTCTATTATAGCATTTGTATTCTATTGTAATTCGTCTGTAAGTCTGCTGCTCCCTCTCTCTCACTCCCCACTAAACTCTACATCTATAGTCTTCTAGGTAAGCCTATGTTTTCTTCAACCATCCTACCGCTAGAATACATAGGATCTCAATGAACGTTTCCAGATAGAACCATTCTGAAATATTTAAAAGAAATCTAGTACTATTATGCATCAACAACTTTATTTGGTTGCTTTATTAGCTTGTGATAATGAAGCCTAAGTGTTTGAAGAAGGAATAGAATATTTGGATCTGAAGAAGGAGTGGCTTAAATTATCTAATAGTTGATTTGACAATTACTTATTAACGTCTATTATTTGCCAGAAGCTGTTGGGGATACAATGGTAGATCAGACCAAAAGGGTTTCTGCCCTCTTAGGGTTAATATTCTAATGCAAGGAAATAATTAAGGAAATAAATAATAGGACAACTATTGCTAGGTAGTGATCAGTGTCATAAAGGAAATAAAGCAAGGTAATATGATGGGGGTGGGGGAATTGAGAGGCTGGACTGGGGCAGAAGAGGTATATCAGGTCGGGTAATGAGAAAAGGCTTTTTCGTCACCTGAACATTGTGTTAAGTGCTTGCCAAGGTGGGCACAGAGGAATTTTGTTCAAAGCTAGGATTGTTATCCAGGCTCTCTGACTCCAAAGTCCAGAGATCTTTGCAGAGCTCTGCCATGAAGTTTAATTATTGATCATATACTAGTGGAAAAATCCCTTTTGAAACAGGTATCTCTCCTAAGGTGAAAATGGTAAGCAGTCTGGAGCTGAGCCTGAAGTTCTCTAATTAAAGGGCAGATCTTAGAGTTTCAAGTTCATTATCCTAAACTCGGGATGCTAATCCTATCTCAGAGATACCCCGGAACTCCACAGTGCAAAATTATTACCAGGTATTCTCATGCTCGTTCCATGAATAATGGTGTTTAAAATAACAAAACTCCATCATTGAATGTCAAAAGCTATGTCAGTGCAATTGCTGAGAATTTACTAAGATCAATTTGGGTGGCTGGCATGAAAATTGCTGTGTTCTTGGTATTTCTGAGCACATGTTATGTTAACAGTACACTGGGGTAATTCCCACTGTCATCATTATTTGCTCAGTTATTTTGGGTCCTTCTGGCTGGACATTTTGTAATAGGGAAGAAAAAAAAGAGGTCAGCGGATGCACTTACCTGAAATGGATTTAAGAAAAAATATCAATAGATATCTTGCCTAATGATCAAGAGATCAATTACCCTCATAAATTTCCCTCTGCCACATTCATTTTACTACTGCCTATTTTATTTTTAGTGTGGATTTTTACTTTGGTTTTGGGTCATTTAATGACATGGGTCATGTTTACAGATTGTATTTTGTGGGGGCCATCTTGATGACATCAAGAGGTTCTAATACTATTTCACTAATTGAACTCTTAAGATAAGTAATCCACAAGCCTGAATTTCTAAATGGCTTGAATCACATGCAGAAAATGTTCTAAAAAGCTTTCCTATAAAGCTTTGCTGGCTTGCAGGGAAAGGATGACCCTCAGCCCACATTTTCTGTCTGCCCTAGCTGGAACCTCCATTGTTTTGGCATAAAGATTTTATTCTGATGCAATCCCAGACCAAAGGGTTTCCAATCAGGAAGGGGTGATGCAATTTGACCAAATTGCACTCCTAAACAGCTTCACTCTTTGATCTCACTTATAAATGATTTAGGATATAGCTAATTTTAGCCACTTGCTCTGCTGTTATTCCCTGAATCAGAATCCCCTCCACTCCTTTTCCAGTTCGACAGTAATAACGGGCTCCAAGGTCCCCATTTCCAGCTAACCACCCAGAGTTAAACCAATCCAGGACTTTAGCTCCAGTCTTTTTCCCTGTTTCAAGTTACTGGTCTACAATCTTGTTTCTTCTTGGGAACCTAACTTGTTTTCTTCCTTTTCATTAGTTGGGGCCTTGCTATCCACAGGGGCTCTGAGCCCAATACCAGGTGCTTGACACTGGACTTCCAAGTATCTCCTGCCACAGAATCTGTGCCCGTTCTTCATTAAATTGCTGAGACTTCTTGATAATTTGGGGAATCATGTAGCGACCACTTCTCTGAATGACAAACAATTAGAATGTTTTATTTAGGTGACAGTAAACCAGAGAGCTGTCACTGAATTAACCCGCAGACCTGCTTTGTTTGACTATCATAGTGTTTTAAAATGTGTGCATTTTGCCCATCAGCCTCTGGCCTTAGAGAAGGAATGGATACTGGGGTGGCTTTCTCACCATAGTATTTACAATGACAGTTTTCCTAAGGTGGACCCACTGGTAGTTGGTCTGTGTGCAATCTGGGTGAGAAAGGACACCAAGCAGTTGAGCCCCACCATCACACTGGCTTCTTGCCTGAAGGCACTTTCAGACCATGACAGAGAACAGGGAAAACCACAAGTATAGTCATCACGGTCAGCTAAGGACACAGGAATCACAGTTCAGAACTACTGAGTTGGGTTGAATTTACAGGCCTGGGTGAAGAGGGAAGAACACTGTGTGGAAGAAGCACTCTATAAGTCTGCAAGGGGTGACCTCAAGTCTTTGGAAAAATATAAAGCTCTGCATAGGTCGGATGACGCTTGACAAGATCAGGCAAAGAACAGGGGCTAGTGAAAGAAACTACCAGGGAAGGAACAGCTTCCAGGAGACTGGGAACTGAACAACTCTAGGTGCACATGTAGGGCTGGGGGACACTTGAGTTAAGACCAGAGTAAAGACACTTTGGGTAGCTCCCCGTGTGTTAGGTAGAGACCCCAGATAGTCTAGATATGTCCAGTCTGGCCTTGGAGAAAAGGCTGTTTTTTAGATGTACTCGAGCAAAGGTAAGCAGAACACTTCAAAAAAGCAAGCTGTTAAGCAAGTAAATTAACTCCCTATGAGAATAAAACAATACTCGCTTTCAAAAATCAGACACTCAATAATGAATGTCAAAAGCTATGTTGCAATAATGCAACATACATAATGTCCAGCATATGTTTAAAAAAAAAAAAAAAAAGACAAGAAAAAAAAAAAAAAAAAAGACCCATAATCCGAAGAAAAATCAGCCAATAAAAACAGAATCAGAGGGGCACCTGGATGGCTCTATCAGCTAAGCATCTGACTCTTGGCTTTGACTCAGGTCATGATCTCAGGGTCCTAAGATCAAGCCCCACCTCGGGCTCTGCACTCTGCTGGGAGTCAGCTTGAGATTCTCTCTCCCTCTTCCTTTGCCCCTCCCCCTGTTTGCATGCTCTCTCTCTCTCAAATAAATAAATAAATCTTTAAAAAAAACCCAAATCAGAATTGACAAAGATGATGGAATTAGCAGATAAGCACTTTAAAATGAGTATTATAAATATTCCTGTTGAATTAAAAAAAAGACGATGAACATCATTAACAGCAAATAGGAAATATCAATAGGGATATTTTTATGGAGAAATGGAAATCCAAAAACTGAAAAATACAATTCTGAAATTAAAATTGCTGCAGATTAAACATCAATAAAGAAATGATTAGTGGAAACTAGAAACTACCCAAATTGAAACACAGGAACAAAGAAAGGATGAAATAAAAATGAGAACTTCAGTGGCCTGTGGAACAACCCTGAGTGATCTATATTAAATTCAATGGGACTACTAGAAGAAAAGGAAAGAATGAATGAATGAATGAGCAAAACATATCTGGAGAAATAATGGCTGAAGTTTTTTTTCAAAGTAAATGAAAAATATAATAAACTCATGGAACCAAGAAGTTTAAAGAACCCTAAGTAAGATATAGTAAAATAAAACTACACCAAGAATTTGATAAATTTCAACAGACACTCATCATTTATACATATATATGTATATATATATATATACTCATAATATATATATATATATATACACACACACACACACACACACACACACACGGGAATTATAATTCTCTCAGCAAATAAAAAATAAATTAATCCCTCACATAGATAAAAGTCAGCTACAAAAAAACCTATAATTGGGACGCCTGGGTGGCTCAGTCGGTTGAGCGTCTGCCTTCAGCTCAGGTCATGATCCCAGGGTCCTGGGATCGAGTCCCGCATCGGGCTCCCTGCTCCATGGGGAGCCTGCTTCTCCCTCTGCCTCTGCCTCTCTCTCTCTATCTCTCATGAATAAATAAATAAAATCTTTAACAACAACAAAAAAAACCAAAAACCTATAATTAACATCATATTTAATATATAAAAACTGAATGCATATCCTCTAAGATAGGGAACAATGCAAGGATGGCTGCTTTAATTTCTACTGATCATGGTACTGAGAGATCCAAGAGAGTGAAAGAGGCAGAAAAAAGAAATCAAAGGTGTAATGTTTGGAAAGGAAGGAGGAAAAGTATGTTTATATATGGGTGACACAATCAAGTGTATAGAAAATGCTAAGGAACCTAACAAACAAAACAAGCAGAAACCCCATTTAAGCAGTGAATTTGGAAAAGTCAAAAGACCAAGATCAAAACATAAAACTCAACTAATTCATTTCTATTTTTGATCAATGAGCAATTGAAAAGTGGAATTTAAAAAATACCATTATAATAGCAACAGAAACAAAATACTTAGGGCTAAATTTAACATGTGCAAGACCTGTATACATAAACTAAAAAAAAAGCTCAGAAAAATCAATGAGAACTAAATAAATTGAGAGATATACCATGTTCATGGATTGGAAAATTCAATATCATTATGATTTCAATTCTCCCCAAATCAGTTTATAAATTTAATATGATCCCAATCTAATCCCAGCACACTCTTATGTAGAAATTTACAAGCCGATACTAAAACCTGTATGAAAGAATAACATGGTTTTCAGAATAGTCAGATTAATCTTTGAAGAGAAAAAAAGAGGAAGACAATAGTTTCTGACTTCATGACTTAGTTTAAAGCTATTAGTCAAGACAAAGTAGTATTTGACTAAAGAGAGACGAACACATTGATAGAACAGAATAGGGAATGGAGACATAGACCCACACTCACAGAGTTAATTATTTTAGGCTAAGTTGTCAAAACAATTCAGTAAAAAAGGGAGAGATTTTTCAATATGAGGCTACAACTGATTTCTATATGTAAAACAAAATAAAACAAGACACTAAAACTTAATCCATACCTCACAGTATAAAAAAAATTTTGAAATGAATCATAGGCTAAAGTATAAAAGAAAAAGCTAAGATTTTCAAAAATCAAAGATTGCTAACACAGGATTTAGAAAGTACTAACCATAATAGAAGAAAGTGATAAAATGGACTTCATCAAATGTTTTAAAATTCTGCTCATCAAAAGTAAAATAAATGCACAATAGTGAAAATATCCACAAAGTCATATATCTGATATATATATATCATTAACAAACAATCCAAGAACAAAATGGGCTAAAGATTTTAATGGCTACTTCACAAAGGAAGAACTATTAATTAATGGTCAGTAAGTCCATAAAAAAGTACTCAACATCACTAGTATCTGAAAATGCAAATTAAAAAAACTATAGTGTGATACCAGTACCCACTTACTAGGATGGCTAAAATTGAAAAATCTGACAACTCCAAAAGTTGGTAAGGATGTAGAGCACCTGGAATTTATATACATTGCTAATGGAAGTATAAAATGGTACAACCTCTTCGAAAATAGGTTTGGCAGTTTCTCATAAAGTTCAACACACCTTGCATTAGTCCCCACCTCTCTCCTATTATAAAACAACTCCATGTTTAACACATTTACATCATCAGCTGCCTCTCCTTTGATACTTTGCTTTAACTGACTAGATGAAATTGCACTGTCCAAAGACCTATCCCAGTGAATTCCTTTTATTTTGAGCTCTTCCTGTCATCTTTTTGATGAAAGACAGAGAATGCTTTGTCAATGAATCCAGAGAAGGACTCACTATATATGACGTATGAATGTGAATACAGATATCCCCTCTGAATCCCAGCATTACCTGGCCCAGAATAGAAGCCATGTTATAAACCCTCAACACCTCTGGTACCACAAGATGTACACAGCGCAGGCTGGATTCTATGTAATACTAATGTAATTTCAGCACAGATCATCCAGTCAGTGGATGCACCTGTCATTTCACGTTCCTGATGCCATTCTTACTCAACCATTCAGAGCATGGCCTTGTGTGAAAGGGAGCTACTCACGTAGCTCTGGCAGGCAAACTTCTGCATCACTCCTAGACTAAACATGATTTTAATTTATTGTTCAATCCTACCTGACAATAAGTAATTAATTTATGTCATCCTCCATAATTGTTTCCCAAAACACATGCTTCAAAAAATGAGTCCCACAAAATGCTCCATACTTCTGGAATCAAATATATTTGAAAAAAAAAAACAAAAAAAAACCCCTGCCCCCTATGTTCCAATTCCCCTCAGGTATTCACACCAAGTGTTAATAATGTAAAGACTCTAAGGGGCCCTTGACTAAAATAACTTGATTGATTTTGTTTAACCTAGCCTTTAATGATACTTTATTTACTGTAAAAGTCTTTGTCAAATAACACCTGTGAAAATTTTGTGGAAGTAATAAGTAGACTTAATATTTGTTGAGCACTTAATATATATCTGTATAGGCCAGTAATTGTGCTGAGTACCTTAAAACAACCTTATGAGGCAGTGGTATCATTTGCCTACTTACATGAAGAAATTGAAGCTCTGAGAGGTTAAGTGATTTTTTCAAGATCACAGAGTTAGGATGCACAGAAACCGGGATTCCAACACAGGCCGTCTGAGTCTAGAGTACATATAATGAACTGCAGTACTATAAAGAGTCCTAGTAGTATTCTTAGGAACTAACTTTGGGAAACTGTCTTATATTTTTTGGTTGAGTCTCGTTGCTTTACACTGGCTTCTGAGGGGCAGAAGCAATGAACTATCCAGAACCAATCCCCTAAGACTTCTTAAGTGGCATATAGACTTGAGGACTTTGCTTTTTACTTTCTAAATTATAATGAAATGTTACAGTGAAGGCTGTTTTTGCATCAGCTTTAAAAAAAAAAAAAAGGATTGAATCCCACTGCAAAATGTAATAGCTATGAATTAATTTCTTTTTCTTTTTTCTTTTTTTACTTTTGGTATAAATATTATAGGCTCTATCTGACAGAAGGATCCATGATGATTCTGAATGACGTGACTGCATGTGTGATAAATCATCATTATCTTTCTCTAGGTCATTGAAACACATTCTTGAAGGGATTAATTGTCTGGGGTTCTGTGTTAGGTGAGAGACCGCAAGATAATTTTAGACATTGTCTGTTTCAGTAGCAACAGCTCACACAAGAGAGCTTTATCACTTTTATTTATTGTAGAAAAAATTAGTAATATCAACATAGAAATCCTTAAGTCATAGTTTAAATAATTTTCATTTTAGAAATTGTGGCTAGTGGTATGTTCTAAATCTGTTTGAATACTGATACATAGTATTTATAATGATCATTTTAAAATTATATTTTTGAGAAAAAATATTTTATATTTTATTTAACTACTTGAATATAATTAGATGGTTGCTATTTATAATGTTTCATTATTATAGATAATGCTTCTAAGAATAGCAATGGGTACATAATTTTCTTTCTGTTATTTGTTCAGGAAAAATTCCAAAAGTATTAAGTCATATAGTATGGTCATTTTTATGGCCCTTGAACTCTGCCATCAATGATTTCTAAAAAGGTCTTTACAAGCCAACAATTATATGTGACTCTAGCACTATAGAGTCTCTATGTCTTTGGTAGCTTTAAATATTTTCTTTATTTTTCATTTTTCATGACTGTACTGATATAAAATTATGCCTCATTTTCATAATCAAATGGATTTTTTGGCCACATACGTGCACTAACTTGCTAAAAGTATGAGAAACAACATTTCGAGTGTCTTCACATAGATGGAAACTTTCCCTCAAGATTTTTTCAATTCACCTTTGATTCATTACTATGTGCCAGAGGTGCTAGGTGCTGGAGCACTGTCTTCTCATTTTCCTTATTCACCACATTGTTACATTTGGAGTTCACAGACGCATCTGCTGGAGTGCATCCATTACCTTTCTGTTTCACCTTGGCTGCTTTGTCAACCTCCCCTTTGGCATTTCTAGCATGACAGACATAGTTGCGCTTGAGATCCTCAGCAGTAACTTTTTTGATGTTCAAAATGTGAGTTCTTGTTTCATCTTCAGTTGCAGTCAAACTTACACTAGAAATAGGGGGAAGAAAATCAAAGCATGAATGAGACCGCAGGGCCATGTGCTATGTGTGAATCAGATAAGGAGACAACCACAGGGCCCCGAGGTGAGGGCGGCCACAAAGTCCATGAGCTGTGTTGCCTGAGATCCAATGGTTACAAAGGGAGGGTAGCTTCTAGATTCCAGTGCCATTCTTTACCTTCTATACCACACACAATCCCAGCATCCAGATCAAATCCCATTGCTGGCAACGTACAGCAGATCTCTCTTCAGGGCAAAATGTCTCCTTCCCTCAAACTTCTGAGATAGTATTCTGTATCAGTGTAGAGAGAAGCTTCTGAGGCCAGATCCATCTGGGTTTTGATCCAAGCTTTGCCATTTACTGGCTAGATAATTTGGGCACAGTAACTAATCTTTCCAAGTCTTGAGTTCCTCCTTTGAAAGAGAGGTAAGTAGCAATGCCTACACAGTGCATTACATGTATTGACTTACCCAAGAACTCTGAGGATTGAGTATGTCAATATGTAAGTATTAGAACAATTCTTAATAAATATTCATATAGGCAATTATTATCATCCTCAGCAATAGTTCATGCTCATATAGCTAGGGGATTCCCAAAGCTTGGATTTTGAACACAGGTAGAATATTTCAGTAAAAAGGCTGAAACTCCATGGGTTAAATCCTAACATAAAAAGAAGGGACTTCTCGAAGCAAGTAAGCTTTATGAAAATAAATTCATCGTAATCTCAGCATGTCAGTGATCAAGTGCTTTGGGTCTAAGACCAAGATTTAAAATCCCTTGGAACTACTTGCTCCAAAGAGAAAACAAAATCTCTCTCCTATAGCCGACATCCAGGTTCTCCTTCCAATGAGGCTGACCGTCAGTCATGAGAACTTGGTCAAGGGTTGTGACGGGTTTAGCCTAAACTGAGCTGCACTGCTCCACTCTGTACACTGAGTTGTGTTGCCATAGCAGTGAGGACAGACAGCATGATCTTCATTATCATTCATTCGTTATTATTATGAGGATAGGAACCACAATGTTCAGAATTCCTTAAGTGATTAATAAGTCTCCCTTTGTGCCTCCAGCCACATCTTTAATCAATTCCTTCTGCAAAAACTGCTCCAATTTCAGGAGACTCCTTCTGTACCTTTAAATATGCGCTGCTTCTCTAAATTCCAGCCACTGCACATGATGTTCCTTTAACCAGGACCATTTTTTCTATTTCTTTACCTAGTTTATTTCTACTCATCCTTCAAATCTTTATTTAGGTACTGTACCATCTGAGAAGCACTGCCTAATCCCCTAAAACTGACTGGAATCCTCAACTAAACCTTCCGATAATATCCAATATTCTTGTCACTGCATTTATCACAATATATTGAAATTTCTGCTCTATCACTCCTACTCTGATAAAATCTACTCAGTTAGGGACAAAGTATCTTGCATAGCACTTGATGTAAAGCAGAAATTTTATAACTTCTGTGCAAAGTGTGAGTTTACTATTAGGAACGACACATCTTTAAGTTCAAGTAGCCAAAGATGTATCTGCATATCATGTTAAGGCTCACGGCCTTAGAACTACTTTGTCATGTAGTTGGTCAGCTGCTAATTTTTATTTATTGTCGCTGTGAACCAACTGTTGTCTTGCAGTTGTGTACTTCACTTACGGAAGGATCTTTTGTCTTCAAAGACCCATATTTTCCTCCTTGTCAACCCAATCCCCTTCAAAAATTTATATTTATTTAGAAATAAAATGACCCAGATTGTTATTTTAAGAGTGGGCTATATTACCACCTCATCCACTTTAAAAATAAAATTTAAAGAATGTGTATGTATTTAGCCAATATTTAAAAAAATAATTATCAATTATAAATGTAACATGCATGCTATGTGAGTTAAGAATGAGGAGGAAGATAGGAAATATGTGTTTAATGCAAGACAAGAAACTAATACAATTTATCTGAGGCATAAATACAGACTTGAGAAAGAAAAGAACAGGGCCACACTGACCAGCTTTCATGTATTCAGAGCCCTGTATTATGGCCCTTCATTCATGTGGGCTATGCACCCCATCTACTTTCAAGTGGGAATCATGAATGTGTGATTATTAGAAGATATCTGGGTCTTGAATTGAAAGTCTAGTAATCCTGCTTCGGGATGCAGCCACTAAAGACTTGAAAATCTTGCAGATTTTTGGTAATGATGGGCCAACATCAGAGTTTTTACTTTCAATGATTAGTATAAGCCAGAGGCTATTCAGTTGAGGGACAAACGTCGATCACCCCTTGGCTGAGCCAATGGTACCTTTCATTAACAGTTACATCAATATTGGTGTCGTCTGGCTTTTTTCCGTCAATGGTCCACCAAACCTCATTGCGAGCATCCTTCAGGAAAGTGAAATAGACTGTACAGGGGATGAGTAGCTCCTCTCCTAAAAAAAACAAGTTAACCCATCAGTTTGTAACCTTCAACGGCTACACTGGTTTCACTCTGTGACTAATTAGAAGCTATAAAAGTGTACTTAAATACTTCTGAGTAATTTTCAAGTGTCCTACCATAGTAACATACCATACTTCATTGCAAAATAAACAAACCAAGAAAAGAAGTACGGCAGTTTTATACAAAATTTCCAGAATGACCATCTTTTTATACAATCCATAAATCCTGTACCATGGCAGTATTTGTTTAAAGAGGCTCTGACAACAACCTTTTTAGCCCTAAACTTCCATGGACTACTCTTATCCTTTGTTACTTCCCTCACGAACAGTGACTAAGGAGAGAGTCTCCAGACCTTTGATGCTTGGTGCAGAAAAGATGGGGCAGTGCCAACACTGAGGGGCAGGCCAGATCTTGAAATGCTCAGGTTATCAGGGTGCAGTCAGTAAGTTTAAAGACAATTTACATATATACATATATATATAATGCAAATATTTATATGTTTATAAATACTACTATTTATGATTAACAAATCTATGTTTTCTTCCTGAGATGGAACATGAGGTCAGGGGGATCTCCAGGCAGAAAATGATAATAACAGGAAGGGCAGCTGCACCCTCACTAAGAACTTTATATAATTCACTGTGCTAAATATTTATACTTACAAGGGACCTTATTTAATTTTAACAAAATACTATGGGGTATTTTTTTTTTAAGATTTTATTTATTTATTTGAGAGAGCGAGAATGAGAGACAGAGAGCATGAGAGGGAGGAGGGCCAGAGGGAGAAGCAGACCCCCCGCCGAGCAGGGAGCCCGATGCGGGACTCGATCCTGGGACTCCAGGATCATGACCTGAGCCGAAGGCAGTCGCTTAACCAACTGAGCCACCCAGGCGCCCCCTATGGGGTATTTTTTAAAATTCATGTTTTATAGATGTGAGAACTAATGCTTAACAATGTTAAATGCCATTCCTAGATGACATGGGTTTTTTTTTTTTTTTAAAGATTTTATTTATTTGACAGACAGAGACACAGCGAGAGAGGGAACACAAGCAGGGGCAGGAGGAGAGGGAGAAACAGGCTTCCCGCTGAGCAGGGAGCCTGATGCAAGGCTCGATCCCAGGACCCTTGGGATCATGACCTGAGCCGAAGGCAGATGCTTAATGACTGAGCCACCCAGGTGCCCCTCTTAGATGAAATTGTTAATAAGTGGCAAACCAGAATTTGACCCAGACTGACTTTCATTCCACTTTGCCCAGGACAACTCTGTTCTACGCTTGCTTTCTTAGTTATTGATATCAACTGCTTTCACTCTCAAAAGGTGTGCAGGTTGAGATGACAAATTATATTGTCATCCAAATTTGAAAGCAAGTTTGTCTCACTGCGTGGTCCTACCTCATCCCCTCTTCTCATGCATGATTCTTATGTTGTCCCTTTCAGTTTCTATATTAATATGCAGGAAGGTAACATGAACATAGATTCTGTAACCATATGATAGGTAGATGAAACACACTAGGTCATTAGTAAGGGTTTACCTCAATAGCAGGAATAATGTTCATATTACTATACAAAGCCACTATGAATTCTAGGAAATTTGGTCCATTTGGGGTTGGCAGACCCCTTTGTGTGTTCTTTGTTTTTTTTTTTTTACAGGCAGCTCGCTATTTGAAACCTTACCTTAGTTTCAGGAGGGCATCATTGTGCTCTACCTATATTTGATCACGACCTCTGTTATCTTTAGTACATTATAAAAATATGTTCTTTTACACCTTTCATTGGGTTTGGAGTGAGTTTATTGTAAAGGATACAATATAGAAAATTGTTAAGATTTTCTATGGTTTTCAGTTTAACTGTGGGAGGCTTTGAGCCAGAAGAATAGCACACAATGCCTTATTCGGTCAGTTGCAAATGATTTTTGTCCAGAATGGAAAATTATGAAAACTAAAAAAACCTTTTTAAAAGGAGACCCAGACAGCCATAGGAAACATCCCACAGAGTTCTGATTAGGGTGTACTAGTTCTACCAGTTGTTAACCCATTAAATTCACGGTCTCACCTCCAAGCTCCAACCCCTGACCCTCCACAGTGGAGCAGAAGCTTAAAGGATGTCTTGTGCTCATATCACAGTCTTGGCAAACCCAAGCTGTGTGCAAGCTAACGTGTACATCAGACAGAAATCACTAATCAGGAGAGGGGAGCCACTGCAGGGGAGGAAGGGAGCAGCTGTGGAGAGAGAAGCTGAGAATCCCAGAGATGCCTGAGAGATCTATGACAGAGGAGGAGCTAATCTCCAGAGCTGCCTTGATTTCAGTTTCAATTCCTGTGTTTCCTTACAAAAGCCCTCTATTTGCATGCATTAACTTAAATGACATTTTATTCCTTGTCATTAAGAGACTCTAACTGAAATTAAGAGGCACAGCTATAATTACCCGGTTCTTTCTCGTAGACCACAAGATCATTGGGTGAATAGATCTGAGGAGGCAATGCGTCTTTTGGAGAGCCTGTTTTAGAGAGGAAGAAACAAAAGAGAGATGATGTCAAATCACGTAGCCCTTATCTCTCATAACCCATTTCCAAGAGCTGCTCTTTTGTGAAGTTTTGCCCAACTTCCTGGCACGGTTTGTCAATTCTTCCTGTGAGGGCCCACAGCTCAATGTAGAGTCATTTACAACACTTCATTCATTTCAAACAAGCAAAGAGACAAACATAACATACTAAGTAGCCTCCATGTTTCAGGATAGGAGATTTAACCAGTGTTTTTGCTTCCCAACGCTTACAAGAAATACCCTTCTCATACTATAAAATAAATTGCTTTCATGTCTTCCTCAATTGTTTCTTTTCTACATATTTCTCCAGAACATGCCCAGGGTGTCTAGTATGGGACCTGGTTAAAGAAGTAAATATTAAATGAATACTAAGTAAATGGAAAATTTAAAACCACAGTTGTTAGGCCAGCACATCAGTCTACCCAATGCCTGTGACAGTTGACTGCTCATTCATAGGACTGCTGCTCTTTATAATATTCTATATTTCTAAATTGAAATAAAAATACCCTGAAGGGGTTTTATAGTGTAGTGCTTAAGAGTAGAAGCTTCAAAGATTTAACAACCAGGGCTCTTATCCTTACTTGGTCAAATACTAACCATATGACTCTAGGTTTTTGCTTAATCTTTGAGAAGCTAATTTTCCTCATCTCTAAAATGAGGATAATTAAACTCACGGCACAGGTTCATTAGAAGGATTAAATTAAGTCATGCATATTTAATTAAGTAATGCATATTAAAGCATCCTATTGGTATATAATAAGTGCTCAGTACTTCACAGCTTTAAAAACAAACTTGTGTTGCTTGAAAGTTGGGTAAGAACCTTACCCCACATCAGTATCTATCAACTTCTTTTTTTTTTTTTTTTTTTAAGATTTTTTTTTTTATTTATTTATTTGACAGAGAAAGACACAGCAAGAGAGGGAACACAAACGGGGAGTGGGAGAGGGAGAAGCAGACTCCCTGCCGAGCAGGGAGCCCGATGCGGGACTCGATCCCGGGACTCCAGGATCATGACCTGAGCCGAAGGCAGTCGCTTAACCAACTGAGCCACCCAGGCGCCCCTCAACTTCTTTATCTATAAATCAAGGTGAACAAGCATGCCTGTTCTCAACTTCCCAAAAAGGGATACATTTAAGTATCTGTATCAGAAACAACTGCCAAGATGGATTTAAGGTTAGATTATTCATTTGGCTTTTAAAGCCCATTCCTGCTAAGTTCTAAATTTAGTCTGATTTTTCTTCTGAATGACTTCCCAGACCAGCATTATTCCAAAAGTAGGCAGAGGAAGAGGTGAGGGGATTACAAAATTTTTCAATTTGAATTTTATTTGCACTATTATGTTAGAGCCCTTAAAAATTACGCTGAACCTGGTGTCAGGCTAGTAGAGAAAGCTCTGCACCAAGAATCAGAAACCTGAGATTTGGAATCACTTCTTACACTAACTCACAGAGTATCTCTAAACAGGTTACTTTGTGCTATTGGGTCTTGATGTTTCCATTTATGAAAAGATGGGGTGTGAAAAATTTTCACTCTGATATGCTCTCCTTTTTAGTATCATGGGCACAGTGGTATTTAGGGCTCTCCCCTAAATGGTGACATTGGTTCTCTCAATTTCTGGGTTTGATAGGAGTCTTTTGACTCTGCCTGGACATTGTTCTTTCCACTTTCTGAATATCTCACCCCCCCCATTCTCTCAACCAGTGCAAAGCAAAGGTTGAACACCACTGGCAAATAGCTTCAGCTACCCCTATTCCAGTCCACAGAAAGACAGAGCTGATTGAATTCAAATACAACATTTTTGTGATAATAATTTTAACTACTTAATTCATTGAGTTTCTGCTGTTTGCCTGGAACTGGGCTTGCATAATATGTATATTATTTCTAATGTTCTCAGCTATACTGAATGTTAGGTACTCTTAGTTCCAGAGTACAGCTAAGGAGACCCAGACCCTGATCAAAGTCATATTGCTAATTAATGGCAAGGGTACAAGGTGAACACAGATTCCTCTGGCACTCTTTTCAATCCCCAAACTGCCTTCATTCATTCACATATTAATTCATTCAGTAGACCAATAGATATTGAACCCCTACTCTGTATGTGGAATTGCTGAGGCTCTAGGGACAGTGCAGTGAACAAAAAAGATAAACCTCTTTTCTCATAGAATGGACACGCTTGTTTGTAATAAACTATGAAGAGCCAAACCAGAGTTACTGCATTTTTGTTGTGTGCACTTAAAAATCATGCTTACCTACCACCTTTACACTCAGAGTCCTAGTGAGATGGAAGGTACGCCCATTTTCTGGATATGTAACAACACATGTATAATCTCCATTGTTTGAAACCAAGGCTATGAGAAAACTCAAGTTCAGGCCGTCAGGTATCACATTATTAAAATCCTCTATTTTCTGACAGCCCTAGAAGTAAAAGAAAAGACGTTCAGTATCTAGATACATGCACAGAAAATATACAAATGCATATATACACACACATATAATTTTGCACAGAACATATAAATATCTATGCTGGCTGTACTTTTTACAAACTATTTTGGTCAAGTATTTGATGATGTTTCTGCAGAGAATGAATGCAAGTTTCATTATACTTTCTGCAAAAGGAAAATAGGACTTCTGAACTGAGACATGGATTCAAAATCACAAGCTTCCTGCCTCAGGATCCCGTATTTGAATTTTGGAAATCCCGTGTTAATAGTTAAACAAGGTTAAAGTTTTGAAAAACAACTAACGCAACTTAAGGAAATTCACATGCTGCTATTTAAGAAACGCTTATTTTTCATTTTTCCACATTTATTCAGTGATTATATTAATTCGGGAAGCCAGCCACTCTGACCATTGAGGTCTCACATTAGGTGTCCGGTTTCAGCATTGTTTTGTTTTTTTTTCTCTTTAAGATTTTATTTATTTATTTGAGAGAGAGAGAGAGAAAGAGAGAGCACAGACAGGTGGAGGGGCAGGGGCAGAAGCAGGCTCCCCGCTGAGCAGGGAGCCGGCCGTGGGGCTCAATCCCAGGACCCTAGGATCATGACCAGAGCCAAAGGCAGATGCTTAACCGACTAAGCCACCTAGGGCCCCCTCGTTTCAGTGTTCTTGATGGCTCTTGATGGCTCTTGATGGCTCTGTTGAATCACTCTCTCTGAGCCCCACTAATGGGCTTATATTATTATTTTATTTTTTTCTCTCAAAGAAAAAAGATACATCAACTGTGACAAAATTATATGTGGAACATATAAACTTTTGTTTTTCTTTAAAAAAAATCAATAATTAATCTGTGACAAAAACAGACTGGGTTATGTCCAGGGTCCTTTAGATCTTGAAAATTCGAGGAGGTTATTATTGGCTTGTACTTTAGATTTACTGTATTTACATATTTAACTTGGCTTCTTGAATACGTAAGGTTTTCTTACTTCAATTCCTGGAGCATGTGTTTTGAAATATGACAGTTACACTGAGTGGCATATTTTGCCATTCTTTGTCATAGGAAATATGTCTTTTAAGAATATCACTACACTTGATGCATGGAGATGATCATCAAGAAGAAGCTGTTATATGCTCAGTTATTTTCTGAATGCAATTTATCCTGTTTTGATAAGCAGTGTTTCTAGACACTTGTCACATCAGCAAAATATTTCAATCCTCTTAGGTTATCACGAAGTATAAGGCCACAGAGACCTGTATTCTATAATGGATTTATGTCAGATTTAGTTTAAACTGAGTTTAGACTATCTATAGACCTCTATTTGATTTTTTGTGGCACCTTTCTTTTAAACAGTTCAAAGCTATTTTCTTCTCTCATTTGTTAGCTTAGCTGTTCTTAAATTCCCATGAAGTAGACAGATCAGACTAAATATGCTTTAGTTTTACAGGTGGAAAAAAATAATGAGACAGACAAAGAAGGACTCTCGATAACCCAGAGCAAAGCTAAAACTCAGTTTTCCAGACAGATGAACAAAGGTTTTTCACTAGCTTCTTAACTAAGAATGAACAGCTCTCCTTGGGAGTTGGTTGGGCTGGAAAAATTGCACAGACACATGTATTTACATATACTCCATTATCCCCTCTAACCCTTATTCCTAAGTCAGCAAGTCTGGCATGCTTTTATGCCCATTTTATAGACAAGGATATAAAGGCCTAGAAAGGTTAAGTGATTGCCAGTGTCATAGAGCTGGGTAGTGTTGGAGCTAAAATTTAAATCTAGATCTACCTGTTTTGAGGCCTTTGCTTTTAATTCCACCTGACACTGTCTCCCTACCCAATCCTGTGGTCCTGCACATATGCCAGATGCGGGCCGGTCCCAGTGTTAACAATGTGCTATGGCTCTATCGCTTATATGAGGCGGGGTCCCACAATTTGTGATAAACTGGAAAAGCATACTGTTCAGGATAAGAAGTGAACAATTAGTACTGCACTTGTCAACAGCGCTTCTTAAGAATGTACTAAAAGAAACTTATTTTTTTGACTTATCAAGTATCATTTCTGTAAAAACTATTTAAACACATTTGTTTTAGGATTCACAATAAGTGCTACAAATATGAAGAAACACTTCTAACTCAAAGCCTTTTCATTCATTCACTCATTAGTTCATTCACCCTTGAGTATTAATCATAAACCACGTGCCAGCCGCTGTTTGAGGTTCTGAGAATACGGCACTGACTAAAACGAAGGGTCAACTCTTACGGCCTTATCATGAACAGAGAAATAGAATCAGACACATCTAAACAGCAAGGAAAACGGAACAAAATAGGTGTGTGTTGATCTCTTGCTAGCTCTCTCTTTTTCTTCAACTTAACCAAAGCCATGAGCATGAACTTGAAATTTGGGCTGGATATGCTTTAGGGTATTCAGTGGGCCCAGGAGTCAATGGTTTAAGTAAGTATGCTTTCTTGAGAGATCTTTTCTTCTTTCCATAAAGGACAAAAATGTAGGCCAGGGACAAGTTTTTCTTGGAGCCGTTTTGTCTAGAAAAATATTTCAAATTAAGGAATATTCCACAAAAATCAACGGGAAAGTTTCGGGTCTAATCTACTATTCAGAAAAAGCTGACCACTCAAAAAATTTAAATTAACTGGTTTTAACCAAAAGAAGTAACAAGAAGAGAAATAAAAAGCCATTTCAAAGGTATTAGACCTAGAGCATATTGGAAAAGGACATGAAAGAAATATTTTACATTCTAAGTGTGCACGTGCATGATAGGGGTAGTTTCAGGGCATTGGTGAACTATAAATAACCATTAACTTTAGCCTATCATGTGTGATGAACTCTAATTCTTATAAGCAGTTGCATCTGTAGACCCTTTGGCACATGCAGCTGAGACACACAGTATGTTTTTAAGCACAATAAAGTATTCCTAAAAATAAATACTGCAGATTTCAAAATCATTTCTTTGGAATCAGGAAAAAAAAAAAAAGGAAAAAAAAAAAATCTAGATATCCAAAGAACAACAACAAAAAAATGTGTCTAAATACAAGAAATGGTTAATGGTAAGTTGATTTTCACTATGAACACTTGTCTGACTAGAAAACGAGTCATCCACTTAGTTGACCAATCAGTTCCTCATTTTGAATTCAAAAGAGAGAAGTTCAACAGAACACCGTTTCTAATATGTAGCGGTAGCCACAGCAACCTACCGCAATATAGAGGTAAAGAACAGCGCAAGAAATGACTTTGAGATCTTTGAGAGGAAATAAATCATGTGCTGAAGTGTGGGGTGTGAGTGGGGGGATGTCGTGACTAAAAAAGGACAGATGTTTCCATTCAATAAACGTACAATGTTTAAAGAACTGTATGAGGGCACAAGAATGGAAATGGTATAGTTCCTGACCTAGAGGTATGCAGTCTAGTGGAGAATTCCAACAAATCCTATGAGAAGCATGTTGGGGTGGAGGGAGTGGGGGAAAAGATTAAACAGAAAGCATTTAGAAAAACTTCCTGGAGAAGGAAGATGTGGGCCCTATTGTTAAAGGGCAAGTAGAATATTACCAGTGATGTGGGAGGGGAGACGTGGGAGAGTGACACTCTAGGCACGGGGAAAAATGGGGAAAAAAAAATCCCCTACACAGGGTGCCTGGGTGGCTCAGTTGCTTAAGCATCTGCCTCCGGCTTAGGTCATGAACCCAGGGGCCTGGGATCGAGTCCCTCATCAGGCTCCTTGCTCAGTGGGGAGCTGCTTCTCCCTCTGCCTGCAGCTCCCTCTGCTTGTGCACTCTCTCTGCTAAGTAAGTAAGTAAGTAAATAAATAAATAAACAAAATTTTAAAAAAATCCCTATGCTCTCATAGTATTTTGCCCTCTGTGTTAGTCCTTAACCAACTTTATTATGGTGATCTCTTTTCATGCTTATTTCTTCCTCTAGAAAACTTACTCCCAGGGGCAAGTGGGGGGTGGATGAGTACTGTTATCTGCATGGGCAGCAACTTGCCCAATACCTGGCACATGGAAATGCTCAGTGCATTTGTGTTGTAGGTCAGAAATATGAATGAGAGAAGGAAAGACACAAGACGTGGAGTTGACAGTTCAAGCGGCATGCACATGATAACAAGAAGATGAATACAAGGATTGTAATACCTGGGATGGGGGAGTCGCAGGATGGGTAGGGAAACTGAGTGAGGATACAAAGAGTGTGAGATATAACATTAGAACAGTTACGAATATCTATTGACATTTTTGCATCTAAGATTAAGTTGCTATGAAATGCATCATACTTGTTCACAAAGTCTCGTAAGAGTTCTATCCACCAGTCACTTCCAATGAACTTCAGAACTACGTCATCCAATGTTTACACAACAAATACTTACAAAATCCCTCCCATGTGACAGGAACTGTGTTAGGAGCTGGGCATACAGCAGACGGTAAAAACAGAAATGGCCCTTATTCTCATGGAATTTTCCAGTCCAGTCCAATTCATTCAATTATTGAATCAATTCCTAAATACAAAGTATATTGGCTCTGTTTTGTGCCGTGTGCTTGTTATTCAAGGGTTAGAAAGAGCGAGGTCACTACCCAGTACAGAAGAGAGAAATGCAATCATCACAGTAACAAAGATGAGGTATAATGTAAGTGCTATCAAAATACAGAGTGGGTGGGGCACCTGAGTGGCTCAGTCGATAATGTCTGCCTTCGGCTCAGGTCATGATCCCGGGGTCCTGGGATCTAGCCCCGCATGAGGCTCCCTGCTCAGCAGGAAGCCTGCTTCTCCCTCTCCCACTCCCTCTGCTTGTGTTCCCTCTCTCGCTGTCTCTTTCTGTCAAATAAATAAATAAAACCTTAAAAAAAAACCCACAGAATGGGTGATTCATTCAGGCTAAGTTAGCCTCAAGGCTTTACAGACACTTGAATGGGGTTTAAATTTAAAGGATGTACCTTAACTCTTCAGAAGCCCTGAAACTAACTATATATAAAATGCTGTGTGAATACACTCATATATAGAATTCAGTGTGTATGGCTTGGAAAGAAAATATGATACATACTTTCCTTATACCAAAGGTTTAAAATCACTACATAGGGACTATAGAGAAAGGAAAGAGATAACCAAACTAAGATGTCAGATCAGACTGAAACAAGCACCTTAAAATAAAGTCTATTACATAGACCTTGGACCAACTTAACAATACATGCCATGCCAACAAGAAGGTCATGCCTGGCATTCTTTCAGAAATGTTTTTCTGATGGCACTCTGTCAGAAAAAGCAAAGGTTTTCAATTTCCTGAGAGATTTAAAAACAGTATCTGGCCAATTCTGATTAACTTCACACTGAAAATTAGAGGTGGAGGTAATATTCCAATTTTAATGATCACACTGAGTACAAGGAAAACCAGCTTTTTTGCAAACTGAGATCCGGAATATCTACGCTGCTGTATAGCAGCTGAGAGCATTTCAGCAGCTGCTATAAAGGTAATATCCAAAACATCCACCAAAGTGTTTCCTCTGATCCTCAGTAAGAAGGGGAAAATTGCCTTTGTTTTTACAAGTACCTCTGGAGAAAAATATTCAAATACCTGGTTATAACAATGAGAACAAGGAATGATCCAGGAGTATGAAAGTTAGGATGGCTCACGATATTCTAAAGCTTCAGTCTTTAAGAAAATCCAATAATAATAGTAACAACAACAACGGGATCACACTTACCTATGTCTTTATGCCTATGCATTCAGAAGTCCCTATGTGAATAAACAGGCAGCCTCCAATTTATAAACGTGTTGTGTTCCAGAAGTTCTTTTATAAGCTGGCTACTTGAAATTCAGTAAATCACTTTCGAACCATGGTTCGCTTTTAATGCTAGTAACAAAACCTGGCTCATTTGACAAACATTTACTGAACATCAATTTAACTCACAGGATTGTTGAATTAGAGAACTATGAATTCTGGGCCCAGACTGAAGAACACTCTGCCATAGAGAAGAGAGCAGGAGAGAAGACATTCAGAGAAGAAGAATTCGAGCCTGCCCCATTTCCCCTGCAATTCTGAAAGAGAAACTTCTGATTTTCTGTTCCAACCAATCCCAGGTTTCGGAGACCCTTCTGACTTCCCCGGGTGATCTATCCACAGGTTTCCTTATGGCCCACGGTCTCCCTTGCAACCTAATCTGTGTGCAAAGATGGCTCAAGCCTTCAGAGTGCTTCACGCTCCAGAAATTAAGATTGGAGCACCCTCTCTGTGTCATTTCTGAAGAGTATAAGCTTTGGAACCCAACAAAAGTGGCTTGAAATCCCACATTCTCCCATTACTGGCTGGATTATTTCCAGTAAATTATATAAAATAATGTAAAACTATGGGCTTTTGACATAGATTGTATAGGGTTAAATTTTGGCTCCCAGCTCTGGGACCCAGGCAAAATCTCTCAACCACTCTGTACTTGGGTTTTCTTAATGATAAAATGGAGAAAATGACAGACCCTACTTCAAGTTGAGAAAATTAAAATAATCAAAATATTTGGAAGAATTACTGTGCTCAGTAGATGTCAGCTATTGCTGTTCACCTCTCAGCCTCTGGTTCCTATATGATATCAACCCTGAAGGATGTGGTGAGTATTACATATGACGTATAAAGTACCCAGTACAAGGTATTTTACTAGGAAAATGCAAGAAATACTAGTTTCCTTTCCCTTCTTTCAATTCATCAGTTTTCACCTTCAGCCAACAGGAAAACAGATTTGCTGGAACTGATTAATGTGTCTTAACTCTCGCAGTTACTACTAAAAGAAACTATTTCTCCAATGTCAAGGTAGGGAATTCAGCTGATAACAATGGAAAGAGAACTACTGTAGGAGAGCCAAGCTATCCAGGCAGATGCAGGGGCTGACTGCAGAGGGTAGGAAATAGAAAGCAATGTCAGCATTGCTATACAGTGATGGGAGAAATTCCCCTGCCAAGAACCCTGATTTTGTTCCCAAGATTGCAGAACTCTCAGGATTAAAGGGGTCAGTCAATTACTCAAATACGGAGAAATAAAAAGCAGCATAGCACACATCAAGAGCAACCTTTTCAGAACCATAGAATAGAAAGGACGTCTGGTTACTGGTTGTCCTTTTAGTCACCTGAACATTGTTGGGTATCTGCTATCCCAGTGGTTTCACTGCTATGACTTTTTGTCTTGATCTTCTTTCTTTGCTTCTTGCCTCCATTCAGCCCATGAACATTCTCTCCAGATTTTGACTTTGGCCTTTTCCTTTTTTTTTTTTTTTTTTTTTTTAAGATTTTATTTATTTATTTGAGACAGAGAGAATGAGATACAGAGAGCATGAGAGGGAGGAGGGTCAGAGGGAGAAGCAGACTCCCCGCCGAGCAGGGAGCCCGATGCGGGACTCGATCCAGGGACTCCAGGATCATGACCTGAGCCGAAGGCAGTCGCTTAACCAACTGAGCCACCCAGGCGCCCCGGCCTTTTCCTTTATCATTTTATTTTGTATATTGTCTTCTTCTTAAGGGGTTCAACTATCATATACATGCATCCAATTCTCTGATCTCCAGTTTTGATTTTTTTTCTAAGCTCCAGACTCATACACATGTAGCCACAACCTACAGGTCACTGCTACCTACATATCTCACAGACATCTCTAACTCCATATGACATTATCGAAACCCATTACTTGCTCCCAAACCTGCTCCTTCTCTGCTATTTCACATCTTGGTTAATAGCACCAACATTCATCCAACCAGGAAAACCAAAAGTCTGGAAATCTTTGAGGATATAGAGATGGGTATGCCGTAACTTTGTCCTCAAGAAATAGTCAGTCTCATAGGGTACATGCGTGTACATTTCTCCCTCTTCTTAGAACCAACAATTAATTCTCTTTGGCACTCTTGTGGAACTTAGAATTCTACTTTTTGATAAGAATAAGAATTCTTATTTATAAACTTGTCTGAATTAAACTGTGGGATCTTTTTGGAACTATGTAGGGTAGGACATATATCTCATTCATCACTGTGTTCCCCCAAACCCCTGACATATTGCACTGACTGAATACAACTGATCTTCAACAGCTGTTGAATGTATACATGGATGACAGTAAAACAATAAAGGAAGTGAAAAGTGACATGGAGATAGGCATAAATAAGTAGCTGTGGGATTATATTAGGGCAAAAATACTTCTAGCTGGAGAGAAGAGAGAACATTTCATGAAGGTGGTAGAATTTGAACTGTATAAAGAAAGAAAAGGGGAGATTCCAGGTAGGTAATGCATCAAGAAAAAGGAAAAAAAAATAGAATATATAAGGAAATAAAATTAATTTTTTTTCAGACCAAGTAGTCTGAAGTAGTCAAGTACAGAAAAAGTGAACAGGGTTAGAGATGAGAGAACTCAATTGCAGATAAGTAGAAGAATACATTTTTTAATTGGAAAATGCATTACACTTACTGATGTAAAATTGTTAATATTATTCTTTTAATCATTTTTTATGCTGTCTACTATAGAACACCACAATTACAGAATATACAATGATCACCTGTACCTAGCCTAAAGTATAAATTCAGGCTATGTCTTATTTCATCTACACCCATTCACTGCACCCCAAGATTATTATGAAGCAAATCACAGACATTATACAATTTCACTTGTAAAGATTTCTATGTGTAATCTCCAAATGACAAGATCCTTGTCTTCTGCAAGCATAACTATAGTATTATTATCACAATTTAAAAAGTAATAACTCATTGTATTATCAATTTTCTGTGTTCAGAGTTCCCTGATTTTCTCATAACTTGTTTTATAGTTTGTCTGAATAAAATACAATCTAAGGTCTATACATTGCAACTAGTTGTTATATATCTTAAACCAGTCTATCTCTCTCTCATTTTCTTTCTCCCCTCCTTCCCTCCCTATCTCTTAATCATTTTATTATAGCATAAAACGTATACAAAAAACACTCAAATGTATGTATGAGTTCACGTATCATTATAAAACAAATACCTTCATAAGCACTGCTCAGGTCCAGAATAGAATGTTACTAGTCACCCCTGAAGGCCTTCCACACGCCCCATGTTAATCACAGCTTTTTTACTAGCTCCCCCCCACAAAGTAGCCACTATCTACACTTTCATGGTAAAATCAATTTCTTATTTTCATTTATAATCTTATCACCCACACATACATCCTTAGACACCATAGTCTCATGCATTGTTAAATGTGTCTTACATGTTTCTCTTAACCTACATATTCCCACATCATGCCTTTCTTTTTCTTGTAATTTATCTGTTGAATAATCCAGGACATTTGGCCTATAGAGTTTTCCAGTCTGGATTTTGCTGACTGCAAACTCATGATGTAGAGCAATACATTCCTCTGTTCTCTATATATCCTGCAAAACGGCAGCAAGATGGTATTTTTCAGACTCAGGTTTAATCCATTTGGCATATTTTATTCTTTCATGAGAAGGAATATGTCTAGTTGTTTCCTTTCATATGATGGTATCAGTCATTGATGCTTCACACTCGGATTTATTAATTCATTAGGGGCTGTAAAATGATTATATACTTTTATAAAAACACACTACAATGGAATATTATGCAGCCACCAAAAGGAATGAACTCTTGCCATTTGCAACGACGTGGATGGAACTAGAGGGTATTATGCTGAGTGAAATAAGTCAAACAGAGAAAGACATGTATCATGTGATCTCACTGATATGAGGAATTCTTAATCTCAGGAAACAAACTGAGTGTTGCTGGAGTGGTGGGGGGTGGGAGGGATGGGGTGGCTGAGTGATAGACATTGGGGAGGGTATGTGCTATGGTGAGCGCTGTGAATTGTGTAAGACTGATGAACCACAGAACTGTACCTCTGAAACAAATAATACATTATATGTTAAAAAAAGAAGAAGATAGAAGGAAGGGAAAAATGAAGGGGGGGGAATTGGAGGAGGATACGAACCATGAGAGACTATAGACTCTGAGAAAGAAACTGAGGGTTCTAGAGGGGAGGGGAGTGGGGGGGATGGGTTAGCCTGGTGATGGGTATTAAAGAGGGCACATACTGAATGGAGCACTGGGTGTTATATGCAAACAATGAATCATGGAACACTACATCAGAAACTAATGATGTGATGTAATATATGGTGATTAACATAACATAATAAAATAAAATTAAAAAAACACACTTCTCTGAACTATTTCATTAGTCAGTGCACATTTCTTATAGGAAAGGCAGAATAAAGACCCGATTTTTTTCCCTTTACCAGTTTTCAAGATAACAAATTGATTTCCTATCATCCACTAAATGTGACCAATTATTTTGAAATATCATTATGAACTTATGGATTTAAATTTAATTCATAAGATTCAACCTACTGTGATTAATAACCTTACTGAAGTTCAAATTGTTCCACTGGCCAATGGAAAACTCTTTAAAGTTGGCTCCTAAGTCATTTCATTAATGACTTAAACTGTTAGATGCTAACATTTTAAACTATGATTATGAATTGCCTATTTCTTCTTTTAAATCTGTCAACTTTTGCTTCATGCAATCAGACACACTGCTGTGAGGCACATATACTTGTACTATTTTTATGACTTCCTGATGAATTGACCCTTTTATTATTCTGAACAGTCCTCTTTATCTCTGGTGATACTCATTGTCTACAGTCTACTATATGTGTTACTGGTATATCCATTCTAACCTTATTTTTATTCATCATTTATTTTCAATTTTAAATTCTTTCTCCCTTCCACTTTCTGTTCATCTTAAGTCATTATCTATCATGTTCGTTTGCTGTTATGTTCCTCTTAGGTTTTAGCTTCCTTTCTGAAATGACTTATTTCCTTCTTCCTAACTTTCTATTTCTGGACTTTTCTAATTCTTACTGATCTACGTTATTCTTTCTCATCTCATTTCTTTAAGTCTTTTAGCTCATTTTTTAATAGTGAGTCACATTATATTCTTCTGGCATGCTTTCTCTTTTTTGGTAGAAATGTTATTCTGCTTCTTATTCTCTTTTTACTTCTAAGTTTGAAAGGGATTTTACCGTGGTTCTTTTTTTTTTTTTTTTTTTTGGGTTTTTTTTTTTTTTTTTTTTTTAGGGTTTTATTTTTATTTATTTAGAGAGAGAGAGCACATCCTCCCTTGGGTGGGGGAGGGAGAGAGAATCCCAAGCTGACTCTGCACTGAGCATGGAGCCCGACGTGGGCCTCGATCTCAGAACTCTGAGATCATGACCCTTGAGCCAAAATCAAGAGTCAGACGCTTAATTGACTGAGTCACCCAGGTGCCCCTATTGTGGCTCTTTTTGTTGTTCATTTTTTGGTAAAACTTGTTTTTTTCTGAGCTTTTGAACATGGCAGGAGTTTCTAACATCACAGAGATCCCTCTTCCAAACTATGGTCTTGAGATTTCCTGAGCCTGCTGCTTCTCCATTTTTTAGCTCTGTTTTAGCTCTTTCCTTCCTCTATATTGTCCCAATCCTGTTTACTTCTGATCACACTCCCAGCCACTTGTCCTCAGTGCAAGTGGAGTTTTTCAGAGTTGTGAGGCACTAGAACAATTTCAGTCCCTTCAGAATTTCTTACTATGGGCCTCTTGGACTCACCGCCTGTTAGAGAGCAAAACTCTTCCCAACTTCAGCTGCTGTTCTCAGATTGGCTCACCATCCCTCACTTTATAGTGAGGACCACTGGTTCCTTGTTCTCAGTCTGCCAGATACCATATTACTTCCATGTGCCCCCTGCCCTAGACACTGATTCTATATGTGGTTTGTCTCACTCACGTCATCGAAAGTGATTCTTGTGGATAACTTGTCACTGAGTTTGTCCTAAATGTTGTCCAGTAGTTTTTAGCTTTGGCATATGTGGGTATTTGAGGAGATTAAAAAAATAAGGCTGCTGCCACAGGTGCCACCTTCCAACACTTTCATTTTTGATTAAACACTTTCCAAGTCTCTCAGATGTGGAGGAGACCACAGATGGACTGTGCCCACAAATGAGGGTAAACAGAGAACGCATACAAATAATAGAATACAGTGCTGACTAATCAAGGAGTTGACATTCACCAAATGAGCAAGCAGCTTCTGACCTCACTCAACAGTGAACAGAAGTGTGTGGGCATTTCTCAAATGGTATCTCATAGGAAGTTAATAGAAATATGGTAGTTCTAGTTGCCCAGTGAATATAATTTAGGAAATGATGAGTTGAGGCAAAGCATTCTCTACCACTTCCTTAAAATGGCACACAAAATAAATAAATAAAAATGGCACAAAGTGAAGAAGTGGTAAAAGATTTGTATAAAGTTTTTAAGGAAGAAATAAAAAATCTGATGAGAAAAATCTCAGTTTCAACATTAACTCAATAATCAAGGACAGATATTGCCATTTTAGAGAGAGTAAGATGCTCTTGAGTTTCCTTACCATGTACCAAGTGATGGTTGGTTTGACAGTGGAAGGAAAGAATCCATCTACATTTGGACATGTGATCTTCTGAACACCATACTCTATATACAGTTTATGCAGTGGGAGTTTCATGGAGGAATTGAAGCAGCTGTCTTTCTGAACCACTTCCAGAGGAAACGCAACTTTGCTGCAGTATGTGGTATTCCTGAAAAGAGAAACAGCCAATAAATGGGCAATCTCCTTTGAATCTGATTTGATGCAGCAATCATATTAAAATGAGTTAAGTGAAATAATGCTGCACATTGAGACCTCATTTACATGTCAGTTCACATAGGAATTAAAATTAACAAGTCAGGAAATGACAGATGTTGGAGGGGATGAGGAGAAAGAGGAACCCTCCTACACTGTTGGTGGGAATGCAAGCTGGTGCAGCCACTCTGGAAAAACAGTATGGAGGTTCCTCAAAAAGTTGAAAATAGAGCTACTGTATGACCCAGCAATTGCACTACTGGGTATTTACCACAAAGATACAAATGTAGTGATCTGAAGGGGCACGTGAACCCCAATGTTTATAGCAGCAATTACCACAATAGCCAAACTGTGGAAAGAGCCAAGATGTCCATCAACAGATGAATGGATAAAGAAGATGTGGTATATATAGACAATGGAATATTATGCAGCCATTAAAAAAATGAAATCTTGCCATTTGCAGTGACCTAGATGGCACTGGAGGGTATTATGCTGAGCAAAGTAAGTCAATCAGAGAAAGACATGTATCATATGACCTCACTGATATGAGGAATTCTTAATCTCAGGAAATAAACTGAGGGTTGTTGGAGTGGTGGGGGTGGGAGGGATGGGGTGGCTTGGTGATAGATATTGGGGAGGGTATGTGCTATGGTGAGCGCTGTGAATTGTGTAAGACTGTTGAATCACAGACCTGTACCTCTGAAACAAATAATACATTATATGTTAAAAAAAAAAAAAGAAGAAGAAGATAGCAGGAAGGGAAGAAGGAAGGGGGGGAAATCGGAGGGGGAGACGAACCATGAGAAACTATGGACTCTGAGAAACAAACTGAGGGTTCTAGAGGGGAGGGGGCTTGGGGGAGGGGCTAGCCTGGTGATGGGTATTAAAGAGGGCACGTACTGAATGGAGCACTGGGTGTTATATGCAAACAATGAATCATGGAATACTACATCAAAAACTAATGATGTAATTTATGGTGATTAACATAGCATAATAAAAAAAATGTTAAAAAAATAATAAATAAATAAATAAAATAAAATAAAATAGCAACTCCCTATTTAAAAAAATGTGTTATGGAGGTATTTCCTATACCAATTTGACGTCACAAAATAAAAACAGACACAATTCACTACTGTTGGTATACTAAAATATTTACATTTTAGGATACCTGGGGAATTACATTTATGTTTGAATGTCTACACAGGTCATTTAGTCTGCCTCAGGGCTCTTCTCCTCCCATCAGCCCACCTTCTACCTGGAGGCTTTCCATGTCATCCTCCATGCACCCCATTTCTAAATTAGGCCTCTCATTCTCTGAGCACCTCAAACATTTCCTTGATTGAATTTATATAGTTCAAACAGGACATGACCATGTGTGTCTTCTTTTGTTCCTTGCATGTAGTACAGTGTCTAAACTTTCAATAGGCACCAACTAAATGTTTCTTAAATGAATGGAATGGATGTAAAATGTATGTCTATGCATAGGAAAACAATAAAGGGTACACAGATAATAAAAATAACTGATTTCTTAGGGTGATGGGTAAATGGTTCATTCACTGTCTACCCTTTTTTGTGATGTCTATTTAAGGTGCCAAATACAGGGGTGCCTGGGTGGCTCAGTGGGTTAAGCGTCTGCCTTCAGCTCAGGTCATGATCCCAGATTCCTGGGATCGAGCCCCGCATCAGGCTCCCTGCTCAGTGGGAAGCCTGCTTCTCCCTCTCCCACTCCCCCTGCTTGTGTTCCCTCTTTCGCTGTGTCTCTCTGTCAAATACATAAATAAAATCTTTAAAAAAAATTAAAAAAAATAGGGGCGCCTGGGCGGCTCGGTGGGTTAAGCGGCTGCCTTCGGCTCAGGTCATGATCCCAGGGTCCTGGGATCAAGCCCCGCATCGGGCTCCCTGCTCGTCGGAGAGCCTGCTTCTCCCTCTCCCTCTGTCTGCCGCTCTGCCTACTTGTGCCCTCTATCTCTGTTAAATAAATAAATAAAGATCTTTAAAAAAAAATAAAAAATAAAAAATAAAATAAATAAAATAAATAAATAAAAATAAGGTGCCAAATACATATTAGATACTCATTAACTAATTAATTGAGACTAAATACAATGAAATGGGGGGATGCATTTCCCTCCCCAAGAAGGGATGTTTAAAGATGATTTATGACAATGGTAATAAGGTGAGCAGGGAGAGTGGCAGCGATAATCGCCACCTAAAAATAGCAAAAGGTCTACCACGTGGAAGAAGTATGCTACAGGTGGAAATTATACAGAGGGTAATTTTCAGCTTCATAAGATATATTCTCTGACTTAAAATAATAATGAACAGTGGTGGGACTGATTTTTCCGGCTTTAAAAGTAAAATCTGGATGTTATCCTCAGAGGGGTATTGAAGCAAGAATACAAGTGGTACAGTCCTGGAGGATGAATCTTAATTTATGGCCTTAAAGACATCAGGCCTTTGATTCTACACAGTTTAGTTTAAGGTCATTCTCCACTTAGGAATTGCTTCAGGGCTGTGGGAAGCTTCTGGTGTCCCCACCAGACAAGTTCACTTCTAGATTTTCTTTAGGGACATAGAAGATAGGCCAACAGGAAAACTGAAGAGATGGCCATTTGGAAGTTGATAAATCACATTAAAGGAATACTCAGGCCTTAACAGCCACGCTGCTCCTGTAATGTAAAAGAAGGTTAGAAAAGTTTGAGGAAGAGCTCTAGACAAGTAGGAAACAGAAACAGAGTTAATGAAACACTAAAATGCAGAGTAGAGAACAAGGCCATCCAGAAAGCTACTGATGACGCCTTCCCAGCTACTTCCTGATGTCCACCTGTGGAATGTTAACGGATTAACGGCTGCCAAAGATGGAAAGGAACTCAAGGAGCATTTAGGCTGATTTTCTCATTGGGTGGATACAGATGCCAAAGCTCTCAGACACAGACTGACGTGCCTAAGGTCACCAGCTGAGTAGCGTCAGGGCTGGGATGAGTGGATACAGATGCCAAAGCTCTCAGACACAGACTGACGTGCCTAAGGTCACCAGCTGAGTAGCGTCAGGGCTGGGATGATGGCCTGGTTTCTGTGTTTTTTCATCCAGTGCTCTTTCCACTATAATCTGTCCTAACCTCTCCTACAAAGCTGTCTTGGGACATAAATAGTGGACAAGGGGTTCTTTGGAAGACACACACTGGTCTAGAGTCCACTCCCATAAAATAAAGAGTTGGGTGAAAACCTCAAAAGCACCTTCAGAGGTTCCAAGGGATTCCCAAGGACACAGTGATGAAAATGCTTTCTGTGACAGAGAAGAGGTCCTTTTTCATTTAATCGTAACACAGCTTAAATATATCAAAAGGTAGTCACATCTCTCCATCAGAGAACAGTTCATAACCATGAGAGACAAGGGACATTCAGAAGATGGTGTGGAATTATCTATTGTTATGTTATTCTATGCTGTTGTATTGTTATATCATTCAGCCCTATTGTTATGGGCTGAATTGAGTCCCCTAAATTCATATGTTGAATACCTAAACTCCAGTAATTCAGAATGTGACCATATTTGGAGACAAGTCTTGAAAGAGGTAATTAAGGTAAAATGAGAATGGTGGGCCCTAATCCAATATGACTGTGTGCTTATAAAAGAGGAGATTAGGACAGAGATGATGCAGGGGGGAGACCATGTGAAGAAATGGAAAGAAGATGGCCATCCACAAACCAAGGAGAGAGAAATGACACCAATCCTGCCAACACCTTGATCTTGGAATTCTAGCCTCCAGAACTGCAAGAACACAAATTTCTGGTATTTAAGCCACCGTCTGTGGTGTTTTGTTTTAGTAGCCCTAGCAAACCACTGCTCCTATTAAACAGTAGGAAACTGTGTAAAAACAAAACAAAAACAAAAACACTCATAATCCATAAGCCAGATGGGAATTTAAAAAACAAAGTCAGGCTTGGAAGCTAAAAGGGGACCTTGGGAAAAAAAGTAGCCAAAGATCTAAGCCTCAAAAATGATTATTCTTCAGAGGCACTTCAGGTTTTTGTTTTTTTTTTTAAGATGTTATTTATTTGCGAGAGAGAGAATGAGAGACAGAGAGCGTGAGAGGGAGGAGGGTCAGAGGGAGAAGCAGACTCCCTGCTGAGCAGGGAGCCTGACGTGGGACTCAATCCCGGGACTCCAGGATCATGACCTGAGCCAAAGGCAGTCGCTCAACCAACTGAGCCACCCAGGTGCCCCGCACTTCAGGTTTTTTAAAGCTTTTTTTTTTTTTTTTTCCAGAGCAGAAACAGTATTAATCTGTGGTAATAGAAGAATAGGTATATTATGGAATAAAATGCAAAATCTACATGAATTTTCAAGATTAAACAAAGTGGATTTGAAAGAAATTTTGCAGTCTTGGTGGGGTTCTTTGGATTATATTCTTAGATTCCCAGTGATACGGTGTTTATTTGCTTTGTAGGGGAATTTTGGTGAAAAAGTTTGAAAGGCATTGTTCTAAATACATTTGATATCTCCCAAATATTCTTTCTTCCATAGGCATCCTAAGGCTTTCTTCTGTGTCAGGGACCTCGAAAGATGCCAAGAATAACAGAAATGAATAGGTCCTGCTCTCCACCCTGCTCATTGTCTAGGGAAATAGATGCTTCCAGGTGGGGCAGAAATGCAGGCAGGTTCTAACATCAGGGAAAAGGCACAAATAAACAAGGCTCCATCATTAGATAATCTTGATATACGTCAGGGTTTGAAAAGGAGCCACTTATGGAGAAAGTTCTCAGGAGTACAGCCATTTTTCTCTGCACACCTCTTAGGCAACCTCTGCTAATCCACTGAGGTGAGGTGTAACTCCAGATGTTTTCTTCCCTTACATATTCAGTCTGACATATACATCTGGAAAAACTGTGGTTGTAATTTCTTCCCTGAAGAAATTACATCATCCAGGAACTAAAGGGAAAAGAGACAGTCATCACCAAGAATCAGGCTACCTTAACATGCAGGTGTAGTTGCCCGTGTCATTGAGGAGGGTGGGTCGGAACCAGAGCACGTCTTTCTCCTTACTGATGCGGTTGTCAGGGAGGCGGAAGTTAATCGGCTCCTCCAGGTCCCGGTCCTGCCTCGTCCAATACCAGATCAGAGTAAGGCCCGCCGAGTGAGCTGTGCTGTAGTTGTATTTCAAGAAATGTTCAAAGAGTGGGCACTTGATGCGAGCTGGCTCATCTTCAAACACTTGGATCTGCCTCATGGTATCAAGTCCCCAATCATCACAGCGTTCTGGAATGATCAAAAAGAAAGAAGAGGCCAGTGAGTTATCTCATGTTAAAGGCCTGGAGAAAACACACCTTCTCAGGACACCCAATTTTTTCCAGAAACCCCCTTGTCTGGCTATGTTCAGTAGCCTCTCTGTAATAATAGCATGGGAGTAGTCACCTGTGGCATGAAGAAATGACTTTTCCATCTTCCTTTATCATCTTTTCATTACCTCATGGATAATGATTTGATCTGATAACTTGATCCTGTCGTACCCTATAAGGTATGGGGGAGAATCTCGCCTGAAAAAAGCAATCATGTGCTCTTTCACCCTCTGGAGACAGAGGAGGTTCTGAGGGGAAAATTATAACTGAAAAGACAACCCTCCAAGACTCTCAGTTCTTCCCTGGTCTCCTGATCTCCAGGCTAGATCTGCCGAGGCAAAGATATCTACATCATAGACTCAGGAGCAAAACTAGATATGTAATAAATAAAATGAAGTATGTCACTAAACTTTATGGTTGCTTACTAAGGCAACGTTTTTGTGGCAGCAGATAATTGAGAGAACAACTAAATTTGTGGTTACTTTAATTTTGATAAAAGCAAAGAATTTGAAGCTTTATGACTTGCAGAAGGATTTGTAAGCAATAAATCCCTAGGTAAGTAATAGATCTCTGAGAAATTTAACAAACTGGCTTTTCCAAGTCTCAGCAAATTACTATTATTTATAATTGCTATGCTTTTAATAAGAAACACCTTTTAAAATCCAGTATACAGGGCGCCTGGGTGGCTCAGTTGGTTAAGCGACTGCTTTCGGCTCAGGTCATGATCCTGGAGTCCCTGGATCGAGTCCCGCATCGGGCTCCCTGCTCGGCAGGGAGCCTGCTTCTCCCTCTGACTCTCCCCCCTCTCATGTACTCTCTCTCTCTCATTCTCTCTCTCTCAAATAAATAAATAAAATCTTTAAAAAAATAAAAAATAAAAAAATAAATAAAATCCAGTATACAAAGAAAGAATTGGGAAGATCAAAATGTTGTTCACACCAATACGAACATGATAGTAATTTTTTTCATAAAACATCTATTTTACCAAATTCTTCAAATACAATTTCATTAAAGCTACAAAGTTGCAGAATCAGCTCATTCAGTTTATAGGAAATTACAACCACAGTTTTTCCAGATGTATATGTCAGACTGAATATATACAACCATTTTCACTCCTTTCTGAAACTCCACTAAAACTAAAATAATTTTTTCAAGACATAACCCCAAGTAAGAGCAAAAATAGGAGAAAAGATAGTAACAACATCAAAATTGACAAGCTGTAACCAGTTCAGCCCATTTAAATAGATAAATCCTAAACCAGCAGGGAAAAGCTGGGGAGCACACCCATGTGCATTTCAGAATACTGGGAAAACCCAGAAGGAACTGCCAACCCCAAGATAAGGAATCACCATTGCCATTAGCCCAATATCTCTGGGTTCTCTTCCTAGGCATATTGTAAGAATCTGCTTTTCTGCCCCTCTGGAGGAGGGGCCATGTGACCGAGTTTGGCCAATATGATGTAGTGAGTGTCACTTGTGTTGATTATCTTAAGGGCTAGAGCATATTTTATCATGCTCCATTTTCTTCTGCCCTGGCAAATATAAAAGCACAGAGACTAAGCCTCCTTTAGCTTGGGTCCCTTGATGTAGATGACATACAGCAAAAGAAGAAAAAAAAAACAAACAAAAACAAAAAACAGAAGAGAACCATCAATTAAATAAGTTGATGAAAATAGACTTACCCCACAAAAATATTTTCTAAAATCATGGAAAGAGTTTAAAAACTACCAAAGAGTAAGAAAGGAGATAAAAAATGATCACATACAAAAGACAGGAATCGAAATGGCTGTGGAAATTTCAAAAACAAGACAAGAAGCTAGAAAATAATGAAGCTATCTTCTTTTTTTTTTAAACATATAATGTATTATTTTCAGGAAGGGAAAAATGAAGGCGGAGAAATAGGAGGGGGAGACGAACCATGAGAAACTATGGACTCTGAGAAACAAACTGAGGGTTCTAGAGGGGAGGGGGCTTGGGGGAGGGGCTAGCCCGGTGATGGGTATTAAAGAGGGCACGTACTGAATGGAGCACTGGGTGTTATACGCAAACAATGGATCATGGAACACTACATCAAAAACTAATGATGTAATGTATGGTGATTAACATATCATCATAAAAAAATAATGAAACAATATAGGTGAAGGGAAATTATTTCCAATCTTGAATCTAAACCCAAGGAAACAATCAAGTGTGAACGTGGCATTTTCAGACACATCAAGACTCAGTAATTTTCCTTCCCATATGCTCTTTATCAGGAGGCTTCTGAGGTACTTGCTGTTACCAAAATGAGAGGGGGAAAAAATAGCAAATTATGGGATCGAGGAAGAGGGGATCCAATTCAAGAGAGAGGGGAAAGAAATCCGCAGAATAACAATGAAAGAGATCTCAGGCTGACAGCTATGCAGCGGGGTTTAGGGTGAACAAGTGTAAATAGAAGGTAATGAAAATCTCCAGTTAAAAAAATGATAATTGTAACTAATGAATTATCTGATGAAATTAGCACTGTGGAAAATTATGCTAAAAGGCAACTGTAAAGTATGAAAACAGTTACCCAAAAGGTCCAAATTAAAGTAAGCATATGAAGGCAAGGAAATTAATAACTTCCCAAAATAAGAAAGTAAACATAATCACAGTTCACTAATATATGAAGGCATATTAATTAAATGATTATTGATTTAACCAAATATTGTAGTATTAGTAGATAGACAGGAAAGGGTAAGTTAAGGAGAGGGGATGGCTATTTAAGAGAGGAAAAAAAAAATCTCATTTAATATAATTAAAAAGTGAACAATATAATGCCCGGGGTTACTAAATGAAAAATAGCAATATACACAAATTGATTAGCAAAATATAGATAGGAAATGCGAGAATAAATAAACAAAATACTTAAAAGTGGTGGCTTCTGAAGAAGAGAGCTAACGGATATGAGGAAAGTTAAGGAAGAAAGAGTACAGTTTTTTTGGTATAAGCCTTTTAATATATTGGCCTTAAAAAACATCTCCGTGAATGATTTCCATTGAACATCATTAAAATAATAATTAAGAAAAAAAAAGGAAGGTAGGAAGGGAGGGAGGGCATATCTATCATGCAACACAATTGGCAAAGCCATTCTCAGTGTTTAACCACCCTGATCGTATTTACTCTGTTAGGAAAAAAAAAAAAAACCTTGATTTCATTTTTTAATTTGGTATCACTATGCTTTGGCACAGCAGTCATTTCACTTTTGACTCATCAAGTGATAGTTTAAAAGAAAAAGAGAACGACAGGCCGTTGGGCGGCTGATGGTGTCTAGACCTTCACCATATTATTTGTTATCTGAATGACAAAGATGCTACCGCCTTCTGCATTGCATAAAAATATTCTTTATGCTGCTCCTAAAGGCACCTCTCTCAAGAGTTCTGCACTATTTGTCCAAATCTGGATGATGGCAGAGGCAAGGCGATCAGATGCAAATGATCGTCCTTCCTGCAACCCTACTCTCTGATATATCTCAATTCAGATCGCCCCAACTTGGGCCAGTAGACAGCAGTCTCACGCCATGACTCTCTTAACAGGAACACTGGAAAACTGGAGAGAAAGAGGAAGCCCTTCGGAGGGCTAATGGTACTTTGATTAAAGGAGACTTCCTGACACCAACATTACAAATTGTCACTTTGTTTGGTCCCTGGAGGTCTTTACAGTCCTGGGCACGATTAATAGTAAGATAGATGATAAGTGACAGGTCAATTTTTCTTGTGTAAAAGTAGGAGAATGCACACTGTGGAAAGGGAGACAAACAGAGCTGGTGGGACACCCCAACCACAAGCTAGTGTGACATCCCACCAACTTAGGAAGTACGAAATGGAACTTTGGTGACCACAAGGGTAGATGTGGCAGAGACTGGGTAAGTGTTCATGAACCCTGGTTGGAGACTACACAGATATCCTTAGCAACTGAACTGGAGCTATTTGATTTGGTTCCGGCCAATGAATGAGGCCAGAAATGGTTTATCTTGAAACTCCCAACATAATCTCTGACGCTCTCTCCTGTCCTCATATGGAGAACCTGAGGGCCAGAAAAGTTTGAATAAGGTAACCTCACAAGATGGAAGGAGTCTGGATTCCTCTCACTGCTTGGAGCAGAGCTCCACAGAGATGCCGTCGCTCTCTCAAGGGGCTGTGGTTGAGTGAAAAATCAACTTCTGTTGTGTTAAATCACTGAGATTTGGGGGACATGTCACAGTGACTAGCTTTACCTATCTTGACTACTAAAAGAAGGCAGAATTTTCCTTTTATAACATAACTCAATAAATCAAGTGCAGACACATTTTAAAATAGCATTTGTTAAAGGCCCTTGCATACTAAAATTCAAATACAGATCAATCACCAAGATTTGGGGCTGATTCCTGAGACTTAATATATTTTCAATCAATAATGTGATTCATCTTAAAGTGGAAAAGAGATCATTACACCTGCTAGGTATCTCCCTTACAGAATGTTCCATGGGCCAAATAAACATATCTATAAAGCGAATCAGCCTCCATTACATTAGGGACTGAAAACACACGTATCGGTATTCCTAAACATTAGCCCAGAAAAGGTATTATTATTGAGCTTTTTCTTTGGGTTATTTTCCCATTTGAAATTTGTTCTGTGAGTTTTTAAGTTTCCCTTGCCAGCCAGCCACCTGAGGGTATTTTGTCAGAGCTTTTTAAATTATCCAATGAACAAATAAAAATAAAATCTATGGCAACAGGCTGGAGTGTCATGTAATACCAAATTAATTATATGACTCACTGCAGGCACCAGCCGAAGAAAAGACTGAGGAAAAGGCTGTTATGCAAATAGATTTGTCTCTAATACCAGCAAAGGGAATTTAGCAAATTATTGGCACAGAGAATTACTTTTTGTGTAGAATGTCCGTTCTTACCCAGTTGACTCCACAGTGGAAGTCCTCTCTAAATTGGCCCTCAACATGGGGAGCCACAAAGTCATCGTTTTCCTCAGCCAAAGGATTTCTTAAGGCTGAGGCTTGGTGGCACTGAGAACTAACGGAATGTGCAAAGCCTCCCAAAGCCAAGTCACTGGAAAATCCAACCCACGCTCCTGACAGCAATTAGCATTTATATAGCAGGGTATACATTTTAACTAATTAATCTCACAACACCCTCTTGGGCTTTCATGCCCATTCCCACATTACATGCCAGGAAACGGAGACAGAGAGATTAATTGACTTACTTTTGCCTGAGTAGTAGCACAAATAAAAGCTGCCTGAACATAGATCTCGGATGCTTGTCCCCAGTCTACGCTCACACATTCAAAGCAAGATATTTCCCACAGGAAAGCTATTCATGTATTTGTATTTATTAAATATTCGCTCAGAGCCTGCTGTGAGCAAGGCACTGTGCTGGGTGCTGGGGCAGAGAGACATGCAGACTTAAAAACTCAGGAAGCTCAGGTACAGGAAAGAAAGAGGAAGCGATTTAACTACTGGAATTACGTCCCATATGTAATTATTTGCCATGTACCCTTTATCTGACATATTGCCTTGGACAAAATGCTCCCCCTCTCAGACTCAGTTTCTGCATGTATCCCATGCCCACCTTATAGTGTTGAATGAGGACTAAAGGGCTCCGTAGAATGAAAGGAGCTCAGTACAGATTAGGCTAAATTCGCATAATAAATCTGAGTAGGTCCTCGCCTGTCAAGAAGTTGACAATCTTGGAAAAAAGGAAGACTAAATGAAAATACCTGGCGGAATGAGCCAACTATTATAACAGGCTTCTAGGGAGGAGAACAGCTATTATATGATTATATTATATTATGTTAGATAGGGGATGGCAATGGTAGTCCTGAGATTGGATTGTGATCAGAAACAGTCCCTTTTTTACATCTTCAACCGGAACTCAGTGGGCTCTAAAAACTGTCCCATCGGTACATTCTAGGAATCTTATCTAGGCCTGAGGGCAGAGATTAAGTATAATGGAAAGGCTAGTTTTACAATCCATTCTTACAGTTTTGCTTAATTTTGTTTTTCTAGAGGTATGCGTGGCTTCTTGGGAAATCTGAGCCTGGGACAGTGATCCAGGGAGAATCCAAGGTGTGAGCAATGTTGCATGAGTGACACGATGACAAAGAGTAAGTCAACGAGTTAAGTGTGGGTGAGTTTCCAAGGCAAGATATAGGGGTGCCAGACACTGAAACACTAGCAGGAGCCCTGAGAGAAGACGCATGTGGCACAGAGCACAGAGCAGTACGGTGGAGGGTAACACACACGATTCAAAGGCAGGCTTTGAATTCAAACCTTCTGGCTTTAATAAGTCATTTTAAAACTACATACTGAGCATCCTGTCCTGTGGCAAATGCTAAAGCAGATGCTCAGGATGCACTGGGGAACAAAACGAAGGTCGCATGGAGCTCACCTTCTTAACACAGGGAGACCGACAATAAACAGTTGACACACTAAATAAGAAACGTATAGAGTATACCGGTAGGTAAGTCAATGGAACAAAGAAACACATAAAACCTGGTAAGAGGGATCAGGAATGAGGGAGCGGGGAGAGGGAAGAGGGAGAAGCACGCAATTTTGAAGAGGGTAGTCAGGGTAAGTCCCTCAGCCATTATGAACCTCAGCTTCCCAAACCAGAAATTCAAGTTCATACTTGAATGTACTTGAATGTACTCTACTCTGTAGATTAGTTATAAAAACTGAATGAGCCTAAGACATAAAGTACTATACATAGCAACTGTAAAGGTCTATGCACATATCATCTACAATTAATCTGTGGACTGCCATTTTCTATGGAAAACACTTCCGTCACTCCAGTCTATGCAAGAGACTGCTAGACATGTCCCATTTACCATGTCCACACACTCCCTTTCTTCAAAAGTGTGGGAATTTTCATCTGGGCACATTGCCATTCAGAATAAAGGCTACATTTCCCAAGCTTTTTTGTCACTGGGAAGTGCTCAGGTGACAAAGTTCTGACCAATAGAATATGTTTGAAATTTCATGTGGTAGATTCTAAAAACCATTCTCTTTTTTTTAACTTTGTTTTTTTCCTTTTAAGATTTTATTTATTTATTCACGAGAAACAGAGAGAGAGAGAGGCAGAGGCAGAGGGAGAAGCAGGCTCCCCGCAGAGCAGGGAGCCTGATGTGGGACTCGATCCCAGGACCCTGGGATCATGGCCTGAGCCGAAGGCAGATGCTTAACCGATTGAGCCACCCAGGCGTCCCTCAGAAAACCATTCTTGAGAGGTGCTGATATGTTCCTATGTGTCCTATGCTCCTGCTACCATCCTGCTGCTTGGAACATGGATGCTACATCATGGACCATGAGAATGAAGGCCACACCCAAAAAATGGTGAAATGGGAAAGTGAAAGGAGTAACATAAGGCACTGCCTTACCAGCCCTGAGCTTTCTAGCTGTAGATTTTACATGAGAAATAAGCCTTTGTGTATCCTTGCTACTCCGAGTGTCATCCACAACCCACCAGCATCATCAGAGTCTTGAGAGCTTGTCAGAACTTCAGATCTTCTGCACCACCCAGACTACCTGAATCAGAACCTACAGCTTAACAAGATCCTCAGATTATTCCTAAGCCCATTAACATTGGCTATGTATTAGTTTAAGCCACTGCTATTTTGCGTCTCCTTATTCACAGCTAGTCATCATACCAAAGGATAACAATGTCTTATTTCATCTGTTCAAGTCGGCAGGTGGTTGAACAATTTGTGAGATTATCTCCACCCTATAAGTCTGTCTCTTTGGTTAATTACATTTAAAACATATATTCTTTTTTTGTCCCTCAATGGAAAAAATATTTAAAAATATCAGGATCGTTTTCGAGCAATGTTCTATAGTAAACAACCAGTTTAAAAAAAAAAATCTACAAACTACATTTCCTGGAGTAGGCTATAAGTAGAAAAAAATACCATTAAAACAGGTGTTTTTTATTCAAGGGAGAGGTACTCAAGCAAATGTCTAGAAAACGTTTCTGAAGTTCTGTGGTTGTCAACTAAGCTGTCAAAAGAAGAGAGAGAAGTTAGGGGTGGGGGAGGAAGAAATGGAGCGGCTGGCCGTGAGCATCCATCAGACATCCTCACGTCGCTTGTGCTGTTCAACAACACTGCGCTCATAACTCGGCAGATGGTTTTCCTGGACCAGATAATTAGACATACCTTACTCCCACCAAAGAAGGGAGTTTTCTTGACTGAGTAATTTGAAGAAAATAAGAAATAGCCCTGAGCAGATGATAAGATTTGCCAGATAAGGAAACAATGCCAAATTCAGAAAGCTGGTTGACGGGGGGCCGGGGGTGGGGTTCCACAAGCTACAGCTTCAATTTTGCAGGTGTCATTAGAGTTTGTTTCTAGAACAAGTTTTATCCCCGACTGTGTGCCACTCCTCCCCTCAGCACTGGACATTCATCTTTACACTGACCTAAAGACTGCTATTTTATATCAATTAAAAGAGGTGGGCCTGGCCCTTTAAAAAAAAAAAAATGTGGAGAAAATAATTACCAGGCAAACCTGAAAACAAAGAAAATAATGAAAAGGAAGAGGTGAAAAAAAAAAAAAAAAGGAAAAAGAACCCTCACAGATGAAAAACAACCCAATCTATGAAGTTTAAATTCAGAACATATACCATTGCAGGTGATACTTAAAGGTACAGAATCAAATTATCTAAAGGATGAATGAACCAAATTATCATTGCAGGATGAGTACACCTGAGCTCTGAACAGTTTAGTTCTCAGGCAATCTGTCATGTGGAGGTTCTTCTCTGAGTTTGTGAACATGAGTGCCACGTTCCTCAAAGTTTCCCTCGTGGCAGAGGACCTGAGGAAAAACCCTGGGGTCTCCAGAGAGTTTTCCAGTCCCTGGGTCTAGAGGAGCTGCTGAAGGTCTGTAGGCTCGTTCTTGTCTCCATGAAGTCAGTCCACAGCCGGCTTTCGGAGCTCCAACAAAAGGACCCTTAATCATCATGTGTTAATGTCCAAGGAGGGTCCAGAAGCCCCCCTTCCTGCTGCTGTGCACAATGAGGAAGAACATGGAATAGCATCATCTAATAGCCACCTACAAACAGCTCTGTTTCTCTCATCAAAGTTGCAGCGGGGGTTAGCAGGCTAAAGAATGGATTCTGGGTGTGCTGCCTCTGTACGATGGTGCCATTATTTTCTTAAAAAAAAAATCACTGTAATGAGCATCCTCATGCAGCTGAAGGGAATGATTTTCTTTGCAGGGCTGTTGTGACAACAAATAAACTGGCTTATGTCAAGTGTGGCACAGTACACTGGGGAAACTCTAAGCAGTCATTAGCTGGTTTTTATGCCCCCCACCCCCAGCAATCTTTTCTAATCCATGATTAAGATGTAAAGATCCAATTACTATTCTCATATAATAATCAAGCAGCTTTTCGCTCTCTATCTTCATGATTACGTAATATTTATTCAGGGTCCGATGAGGGCTAGCGGCTATAAACATGGTGTCTGCCTTCAGATTTCCATTCAAGAAATAGATTATCAGCATTGGAAGTAAAAGTATTCACACTTTATCATAGAATCTCAGAATGTACTGGTCTTAGATCTGGTCATAGCCCCCAGGGGCGGTAGAATAGCTGGTAATCCACCATACCACAGAGTAGTGAATGAAGCTAAGAGAGAATAAAAACAGGTCTGAGACAAGGGCCAACAATCTAGGATAGAGATGGGGAGGGCCCAAACCAAGTCTCTTATATCCCGAAACGACTTTCCCGATGGTGTACACAGTAGCTAGTCTCTGGAGTCTGACAGTCCCAGTTCAAACCCTTGTCCTGTCACTTCCTACCCATGTGAGCACATGCAAGTAAATTAAATGTTCCCACGTGTCAAAGAAGGCTGATTCGAAGATTATATGAGACAGTACTTTTAAAGTATTTAGCAAGAGCTGTTCAGTGGTTCTCACTATTAGTAATATTACATTCCTCTCTTAATTCCAAACTGAGTGTGGCCAATTTCAAACTGAAAGTGGCCCAATAAATGTTGTTAACATTTAACCTATGGGGGCTTACCTCTAACCAAGTGTTTAAGGGCATTAGACTACAAGGCAATTTTAAAAACATTCAGAACAACCCTTTCATTTTACAAATGGGGCAACTAAGCCCAGAGAGCTAACTTGATAAATGATGTTGAGCTCACGAGTGGCAAGCAAAGAATCACTTCTTTTCGATCCAAATGTCATGTCCTTTCTATTACATCATCCAAATACGTATCTGCAGAAACTTTCCCAGTTGGTATCGGGAATGTACATAGTACAATATTATATTCCTCTTCAAAACAGAGGATTAAAAAGGCAAAAAAAAAAACAACAAAAAAACCCCCAAACTTCAGAATATCAGAACAAATAGCATTAATGGTGGGCCATAGAAGATAATTTTGCATGCATTCTGTATGATCAAGCCACACAATTATTCTTTTCCTCCCTCTCATTCTACAGGTAAAGACGCTAATATGTGGATCTTGTATTTGAGGCTGAAAGCAAAGTACGTGGTAATGTGGACCATACTTGTGGCACCTGGAAAGAAGGAACCTGTTTCCTCATATGTAATAGTGCAGGAAGCAAAAACAAAACCAATGAAAGTAGCTACCACATAAGATTGTTGACAGGGGTTAAAAAGATCATACACAAAAATACCACATGCTTGGGTGCACCGTATGAACTTAATAAATTTTAGCTACAACTATTATGTTGATTTTTACTGATGAGGGAATTAAGACCTAGAAAGATAGCAGGGGAAACAAATTATTGTGTGTATTTGTTTGTGAGTTTTTATTGCATTTTACCGGAGCCAGGGACAGAAAACACAAAATTAAGATTTGAGTCCCAAAATATAGAAGGCAGGCAAAGCATGGACTGACTTCTTAATTAGCGAAGATAGCTCGAGCAATCACTTTTCCACTCAACGGCGTGATGGAAATGTAAAGCCCTCTAGGTACTCAATGGGTCTTTGTGCCCTCCATCCTCACATCTGACTTCTCAACTGGAGGTTCGGGGAGGCTTGTTCAGTGAAAGTACATCAAGGGATGTACTCAGTTAGGAGCTATACGGTTGTTCCACCTCAAGACTTGCAGCCATATTCTACACACGACTACAAAGCCAAAGGAAAGAGCATCTTGTGAGCCTTGCCAGTAACCTCCCCAGCAATCCTCAGGAAATTGCCTGGAGTGAAAGGGCATTTGAGATCTTCATCACCTGCCAGGAAGAGACACAGGCTACAATCCTGCCACTGCATTTAAGAGAGGCATCCCCTGTGAGATGCCAGTGCAGTCTCATTCAATTTTAATAATGTGTCAAGCATGTAGATTTTTCTTGAAGGCTGGTAGTGACAAGCAGAAGACAAAAGATTCTGAGAGAAAATCGGGGGAAGAAAACAGCAGAAGCTGAGAGCGTAAGCCATGGGGTTTGGGGAGACGTCTGGCTGTGAATGATGAAGGGGTGGCTGGAAGAATTCACAAGGGAGGAGTTCTGAGTGGCTGGGTTTTCAGTGGCCCCTCAGCTAGAGAACAGTGTTAGCTCCCAAGGGGAGGAAACAGATCTTGGGAAAACAAATGCCAAGATACAATCATGGTCCACATTTCTAAATATTTAAGTCACCTATAATCCCCTTTGCATCTTAGAAAACTGCTACACGTTGGAACTGGAAGGAGGCCTTCTGAATCACCCAGCAACATGCCACATTATACAGATTAGGCTCTGAGCCCAGAGGGGTGAAGGAATGCGTGAGGGAAAGACTGGTTAGTAGCAGAGGCAGGATGAAACCTTCCAGATTCCTAGTCATTCACCCTGTATCACAAGTAACTTTTGCCTATAAAACCAACTATGAAAGAGAGTTTCACTACACTGACATTAATCAGTCTTTGTTTTTGCTTTTTCCCCAGTATGTCAGAGGTTGAATTTTTATACCTATATTTATTTACATTCTGGTTGGTTGGTTGTTTTTAAGTATAGGTGACACACAATGTTACATTCGTTTCAGGTGTACATCAGTGATTCAACCACTGCGTACATTATGTTCTGCTCACCGTAAGTGTAGCCTCCATCTGTCCCCCATACAATGCTATGACAATACATTCAGCCTCTTGACTCACCATAGTCTTAAGGTTGAGGACATTCACCTCTACTATATGCAGTGCTGAAGAGAAAGGGGAAACTACAAATCAACTTTTCTAAACTCCAGAGCTCTTACAACTTAGGAAGCCAAACAGGAGGAGGAACTCTCCATATATGAAGTAAAAGCAGTTTAACTCTAGGAAAATAAAAATGTAGAGTGTCTTCTATACTCTCCTTCCAATTGTGAGTCCTCTTTCTCAGGGCACACTGTTCCCTCTCTATACACACTCACCAGGGGCTATGCACCAATGGTCTGCCATTGAAAAAAAAAAAAGCAAAATAATTACTCTAAAGTAGAAAAATGAAATGACAGTAAGAGAAATTGGTGCAAGATCAGGAAAAGGGTCTGTTTTCATTGCCACAAGGCCTGTTAGGAGCTTCACGGTACAACTGAAGTTGTCCAGGTCTGTATATCTATGGGGGTATGTGTTTATACAGGTATAAATCCCCCGGCAAAACTGTCCAGTCCAGAATGCTCATCTCTAGGCATCTCCAGCCTCCCAATGCTACATTTCCCTGCCTCGTGGAGAGACTGATAATGAAGGTCATTGATTAGAAACACAGCTTGTTGTTTCCATACTCTTAAAGGCAGGAAAATGTTCCAAACTCATCACTTAATCATTGCCTTGTTCCCCCTACCATATCTCATCCAAGATGACAAATCCATAACTGTTAACAGGATCCATAATAATTTATATTTTACCTGGCAGCTTCAGACACATGATGTTCTTTGATCACAGAAGGAGGCATTGTTGCCCCATTTTGGAGTTTGGCTCAAAGAGAGGCTCAGGAATGATTTGGGAAAGTCACAGTGCTAGTGGGCAGCAGAGCTTTCTGACTCCAGAACCAGTAACCCTCCCAGGGCCAGTCCTTTCTCCATTAACCCTCTCAGGCTCTCTGGTATCATGCTCAGTCCTTTGGTTTCCAGTTTAGAGACTTTATATATAATCTCTTCCCTCAGTTCTTCCCACTCACATTGATTCTTTATGTTAACCAACATCTCAAACCATGTTCTTTCCTTCTGTCTTATACCAAACTAGCTACTGAGCTTCTCTTTGAATATGCGGATGCGATTTCAGACAGATACCTTTAAACTTCCTTGACACTAAATATGTGACCCTCAGGAACACTTTGTAGTAGTCTCCATAGAGAATAACAACATAGGACTGGGAGACCTTATTTCTTGTCTTAACTCCATCAGTGTGACCACCATTATTATTATTATTATTATTATTATTATTATTATTATTATTATTATTATAAGTACCACCACCACCACCTAATAGTGAATGCTTCCCATATGTCAGGTATTAAGTGATGTACTTTTATGATCTCTTTCAATTCCCATAACCACTCTTTCAGATAGTTTTACTATTGCCTCCATTTAATAAATGAGGAGCACGAGTCTTAGGTAAGGGAAAGAATATCCACATGATTGCACTGGGTTAAATTAATTAAACAAGAAGGCCATTAGACTGAGGTGATTTTAATGCCTTAGCAGCCTACCTAAGCAAACTAAAGCCTAAGTCTGTAATGCCTCAAGGTCAACAAACCAAAACGCAAGGAAACTGATCACAAACGGCCAACTAGACTTTATCAGCTAATGCAAGTTGCTTAAGCTATAGCCAAAGAATCTTATTGCTTTGCTTCTGCCTCTTCTCTATAAAAGTCTTGCTCCCAGGGCGCCTGGGTGGCTCAGTCGGTTAAGTGTCTGCCTTTGGCTCAGGTCATGATCTCAGGGTCCTGGGATCGCGCCCCACATTGGGTTCCCTGCTCAGCGGGTAGCCTGCTTCTCCCTCTCCTTCTGCCCCCCACCTGTGCTTGCTCTGTCTCTCTAGTGCTCTCTCTCTCTCAAATAAATAAATAAAAATCTTAAAAAAAAAATCCTGCCCCCAGTTCCTGTTGGTGGAGTGCTCCCAACCACTTCCAGTTTGTTGCTGCCTGCTTCAAATTGATATTTGCTCAAATAAACTCTTAAAATTTTTAATATGCCTCAGTTTATCTCTTAACCATAGGAAGTATGTGAGAGATGATTCTAACACAGATCTGCCTCATTCCAGAACCCTGACTGTGGCCAAGTGACTTCCCTTTTCTTGAATTCAGCTTTTTCATGTATAAGATAAAACCAGATGATCTCTAACCCCTTCCATCTCCACAGTATGATGGGTTTAGAATCAGCCCGTACATCAAGAGTGTTTTTTTTTTTAAGATTTTATTTATTCATTTGAGACACAGAGATACAGAGAGAGAGAGAGAGCATGAGCAGTGGGAGAGGCAGAGGGAGAGGGAGAAGCAGACTCCCGGCTGAGCCAGGAGCCCCATGTGGGGCTCGATCCCAGGACCCTGGGATCATGACCTGAGCTGAAGGCAGACGCTTAACCATCTGAGCCACCCAGGCGCCCCATCAAGAGTGTTTTTTAGCCTGAATCTTAAAATTCTAAAATCAAGCCAGTTTTTCAGGGAAAAGAGTGGAGTTGGGGTGGGTGGGTGGGCACTAGCTAACATAAAGTGGAACAAACCGGGTCTCTTTAACGAGAAGCATAAAATCCTTGATTAGCAGTTCCCAGCATCAGAAGGCACACATCACAGCCAAGAGGCAATGGGGCAGATCACATCTGTCTGAATTAGAGTGTCATTATCTAGTCATGTTTCCAGGAGACTCTGAAGCTATCTTCAATGCTCAACTTTCCCTCATAACACCCACTTTCAAAAAGCTGAGAAGTCAGAAATGTCAGCTTGTCCTCGAAGGCAGCTCCCTCAGGCATTAGCTGCCTCTGTCTTATTAAGAATAGTCAGGCATGACTCAGCTCCTCCATCAACTGTCTGCGAAGGAGAACATTTCATGCTGGTAGAAAATCATCTTAAGCAGAAATATGGAAGGCTTTTAAGGTAGACAATTAGAGCTGCATTGCTTATTACTCAAAATCAAATCATCCTTTTCTTATCCTAGACAGGAGAGCATAATCACAGCCAATAGGGAAACAAAACTGCATTCGCTTGTAGCACATAAGATCACCCTGTCACCTCCAGTTACAACTATCAGCCACTCAAACACCTCTTCTGTCTGGGTCATAAAGAAAGGTGAACTGTGGGTTATGGCATGTCCTTCAATCAATAATCCCTTGGTGAGAACTTACTACATGCAACAGTTTATACCGCACAGTTTCCACTAGGGAGATAAAGACACAAGGAAGACAGGGTCTCTCATCTCAAAGATCTCACTATCTGGAGAGCATGCACAGACAATCGCAATGCAAACAAAATGAAGTAAATGCTTAAAAAGAAAAAAGATGTAGCATGTCATAAGAAGGCAGAAGTAGTTCTTATTTCTTACTATGAGAGGTGGGAAGTTCAATGAAACCTTCACAGAAGAGATGACATCTGAATTAAGCCCAGAAAATGAATAGAACGTGTGCTGACAGACACAAAGGGAGGAGTCCAGGCTGATGGAACATCATAAGCAAAGGCACAGAGGGCGCGGGAGCTGTGAGGAGCCGGTCAGTCAGCTGGGGCTGGATTACAGGGTGTGGACATTGGAGCAGAGCCTGAGAGTGGGAGACTAGGGTTATACAGGGGAAGGGGTTCCTACTTTATCTTGGTAGCAACTGGGAGTCACTGGTGGTCCTGGAAGAATGAAGTGACATATATTAATTACAACTATGGCAGAGGTAAGGACTCCATTGGAAAATATATTTGTGCCCTGAGGCTGTCTGATGGGTCATACACCTGTGCAATTCCATGTGATTCAGGAATGGAATTTCTCTTATCTACTTGTTATCTCTGCCTTTCCTTGTACAAACCACAAATGAAGACAAAAGATACCATTACAGAAACCTGGGCAGGAGGGAGTGGAGAGGCAGTGAAGCTAATCCCTTCTGAGGCAGTCCTTTTGCTCTACAGTTGCTGGAGTGGAGGACTGTGATTTATCAAGGTGAGAAAGGCATTGCTGTTTCCTCTCTATCTCCCAACCCCGGTCATCACCCTGATAATACATGGGGCTATAGTGGGGGCAGCTACTTTATTAGAGTTCCTAGAATTTAATTATCCAGAACCTTTATTGTTTCTCTCTTGAGCCTGTCCTCAAAGTATTTTAATAGCCAGATATAAATGAATGAATGGCAGTGCTCTGTAGTTGAGCACACTATCTATACATCCCTTATGGCATGCAGAACACCATCCCATGGTTACAGATGTTTCAATGCCTAGATTCTCCTTCCAACTACCTAAGGGCTCCTCGTTAACAGGGCAATTCTCCTTTTCATCATCATAGCCCCGCTGTGCCTAAAAAAGCCAAAAAGCTCTGTAAACATTCTAAGCAGAGAACAGAATAGTGCTAGATCTGATGATGGGACTGGGAACAGGATTTCTAAATTACTTGAAAAAGTAAAGGTTAGCAAAGATAAGCCACAGACCAGAAGAAAATATCTTATAATTACATATCTGATAAAGGACTTATATCCAGGTTAAATAAAGAACTCTCAAAATTCAGTAAGAAAACAATTTAAAAAGGAACAAAAATTTCAATAGATATTTTATCAAAGAAGATATAGAGATAGCAAGTAAGCCTACGAAAACATAGCCCAAATCATTAGTCATTAGTTGCAAATTAAAAATTAAACAGGATACTACTCCATACGTACTAGAATGGCTAATATTTTAAAAATGGAAAATACCAACTTTTGGTGAGGATATGCAGCAGCTGAAACTCTCACTCATTGCTGATGGGAAGGCACAATGAAGTACAGTCACTTTGGAAAACAGCTTAACATTTCGTATTAAGTTAAACATACACTTACAGTACAACCTACCAATATTAGCTCTAGATATTTACCCAGAAAAATAAAAACTCATGTCCAGACAAAAGTCTATAACAGATGTTTATAGCAGACTTAATCATAATTGCCAAAACCTTGAAGCAGCCGAATGAACTTCAGCTAGTGAATGAATAAACAAACTGTGGTACAGCTATACAATGGAATACTACTCAGCGACCAGAAATGAACTTCTGATATACTCGATAATATGAATTCATCTCAAATACATTATGCTAAGCGAAATAAGTCTAATACCATATGATTCCATCTAAATGACGTTCTGATGGATATTAAGGAGGGCACATGTGGTGATGAGCACCAGGTGTCATACGCAACTAATGAATTGTTGAACACTACAGCAAAAACTAATAATGTATTATTTGTTGGCTAATTGAACATAATAAAAAAAAAGTAAATGACATTCTGAGGGCGCCTGGGAGGCTCAGTCAGTTAAGCATCTGCTTTTGGCTCAGGTCATGAGATCAGGGGGTTGGGACCAAGTCCCGCATCAGGCTCCCTGCTTGGAGGGGAGTCTGCTTCTCCCTCTACTTCTCCCTCCACCCTTCCCGCAACCCCTCCCACACACACTTGTGCTCTCTCTCTCTCAAATAAATAAATAAAATCTAAAAAAAATAAAATAAACGACATTCTGGATAAAGCATAGTTACTGGAACAAAAAACAGATCAGCAATTTCTAGGGGCTTGAGGTCAGGGAAGGTTGACTGTACGCTAGAAGTATGAGAGAAATTTGGGGGCATAATGGAAATTTTTTGTATCTTAAGTATAGCAGCTTTTATGCTGCTGTATGCATTTGCCCAAATTCAGAGACTCCATACACCAAAAGCTGAATTATACTGTATGTAATAAAAGAGTAAATTAAAAAAAATAAATTCTAAAATGTCAAGAGTTGTGTAGAATAAAAATGGATCTAACTAATTCCAGTCTCTTGATTAGAGATTTGGCTTTATTTACAAGGACTGGTAGGAGACAAGCATTTGCTTATGGACTCACTCTACACTGCCTCTTCCCAACCATTTCCAAGAAGTTAAATCACACAGATCCTCCAAGACCCACTTGGTCACTACCTCTCTAGATATGGCTGGCTCTCTCTTGTAACAATAACTACTTCCCACCTTGCATAATTGTTATCTGGATTTATGGCTGATCTCCTGCTAGATTGTGAGCTCAAAGACAGGGCTTGGATCCTGACTACCCAACACAGCGTCCCGCACACACAGTTTGGTGGATATCTGTTTCAAATCAGGTACAACGAGGAAGCCCCCTATAAAAGCAGAGATCAATAACTATGTAGAGATAAAAGTCTACACTTCCTCAGAACTTCCTGATATACATGTTATGCTCTCCCATACAAATGATCTCATAGCTGATGTAAACACTAAAATTTTAGTCAATTATTACATCTATTCATTCATTCACTGAGTATTTACTGAGGCAAATCCTTCTGCCGGGCACTAAAGATACAGAGGTGAATAAAACTGTGCTTGTCCACATGGAACTTTCATTCCAGGGAAGGTGACAGAAATTAAATAACTAATTAACTAAGTAATTAAGTAAATAATTAGACAATTAATAACATAGATGCTATCCTAACAGGTACAGTGAAAAAGAAGTACAGGGTAATATGAAAGAATATATAACAGGGAGATATATATCTCTCTGAAGAACTGACTTTTGCACAAAGTGCTGTAGAATGTGAGGGACAAAGTTGAGGGGAGAGTGTGATAGCCTTAGAATAGAAGGGGAACGCTCTCTGTGAATGTCTGAAAGTATCTCAGAAAGCTTCACTGCCAAGATCAAGAAAATGGAACACAAGGAGGTTGAATCAATAGGTACAGACCCAAACATATAGAGCTATATAGGCCACCATAAGGAATTGAAACTTTCTCAGAATAATGGGAAACACTTCCACAATTTCCAACAGAGTAGATAGATTATTTAATTTAACATTTTAAATAGATAACATTGGCTGCCATGTGAAGAACGAGTTATAGGGAGCAAGAGTAGAAGAGGAACAGTTATGAAGCTATTGCAGAAAAGTCAAGGCTTGCACTGGATGATAGTTAGAAGTGGACAAAGCCACAGCAAAGAAGACCTAAGATGGATTGATGAGAAGTGAAAAAAAAAAAAAAAAAAAGGCAACTTGGTTCAGAAGCTCTTGAACCTCAAATTTACAATATCAATTATGGAATCCTAGAAGGTTAGACTCCGAAGGAGCTTGACAATTTTACAGATGAGGAAACACAGATTCAGAAAGGTTAACTTATCCAAGGTCACCCAATGAAGTAGCAACAGAGCTAAACCACAGTATCAAGCTATTTTATGTCCCTTGTGTTATTTCTTATTTACACTTTTTAAAGTCCAAATTCAACCTCTGCTTTATTCTGAAGAGAAACCAGAGTATATTATTCTTCACTTTTAAAGTAAGCACAGAGATGGTGCCATGCATGGGTCATAGTCAATAACAGAGACCCTAAGACATTTAGACTAAGACACAGGAGATTATAAATAGCATAAAGATAGGAACAGGACCTATTTGTTCACCATTGTATCCTAATGCTTAGCAAATGCCTGGCTCATCAGAGTATCTCAATAAATCCCTGCTCAATAAATGAATATATTTTCTTTTGCAATTATATTGAAAAATACAAATGAAAAACAATACAAATCTCAACTGATTTAGAGTCATCAAAGCCAAAATAAGTGGCAGAGAATCATGGGACCATAGACTAATTTTTAAGCAATTGGTTTTGAAGAATATGCTACTACTTGCCTTTGAATTCTTAGAAGATTGATAAATAAATAAACATCTGAAGAAAATGAAGCCCTTCTGGGCAAGGATTTAATTGCATTTGGAAAAGTGTGTGTTTGTGGGCAAACACCCACCTTCAAATATAAAAATCTCAACCCTAATCTCTTAGTACAGAGAACCAGTTGGTCCTTACCCATATACCAAGTGTTGTCAGTTTTAAAGGTCATCAACTGAGTTTCTGCTTACTTACTTGCTTTTGCTGATTATAAAAAAAACTCTGAAATATGTTATCTCACTGTATCTCCATAATAACTTTGTGATATTATCATCTTCATTTTATAGATAAGGACAGAGAATCACATGAAGCCAAGATTTGACTTGAGTCCAGAAATGTTTTTCTCTGCATCATATATTGTGAATTATTCAGGGCATTTTCTGACCCAGGACATTTTCTGAACTCCCATAGCAATGAGATTTTTAAATTCATTATACTGACAAAAAAGAAAATACTCAGATGTTCCTCTCCTGGATCAGAGAGTAATGGGCTAAGTAAGTCTTGGGAAGACCTCTGAATTCACCATGATCTTTTTTTTTTTTTTAAAGATTTTATTTATTTACTTGACAGAGAGAGACATAGCGAGAGAGGGAACACAAGCAGGGGGAGTGGGAGAGGGAGAAGCAGGCTTCCCGCCGAGCAGGGAGCCCGATGTGGGGCTTGATCCCAGAACCCTGGGATCATGACCTGAGCCGAAGGCAGACGCTTAACGACTGAGTCACCCAGGCGCCCCTCACCATGATCTTTTTTTGATGTAATGTGTTTTATCTTAAGGAGCCATTCTGAAAGTTGCTGAAGTGTTGCACCCAACCTGAGACTCATCTGCTATTCAAAACTTCAAAAAGGCTTTTACAATGGAAGATAGTTTGGCAGTATTTCAAAATGTTAAACATAGAATTATGTTCATATGAGGGGCGCCTGGGTGGCTCAGTTGGTTAAGCAACTGCCTTCAGCTCAGGTCATGATCCTGGAGTCCTGGGATAGAGTCCCGCATCGGGCTCTCTGCTCAGCAGGGAGTCTGCTTCTCCCTCTGACCCTCCCCCCTCTCATGTGCTCTCTCTCTCTCAAATAAAATCTTAAAAAAAAAAAATTACCATATGACTCAGCAATTCCCCTTCTAGGTATATACTCAAGAGAAATGAAAACACATACCCATACAAAAACTTTTACCCAAATTTTCACAGCATTATTTATAATAGACAAAAAATAAAAACAATCTAAATGCCCATCAATGATGAATGGAGAAACAATGGAATATTATTTATCAATGAAAAGTAATTAGTACGGATACATGCTACAACACGAATGTATTTTGAAAATCTAAGTGAAAACATTATGCTAAGCCAGTTACAAAAATCCACATATAATATAATTCCATTTCTATGAAATGCCCGGAGTAGGCAGATCTATAGAGACAAAAAGGAGACTAGTGGTTGCCTGAAGCTGAGGGAAATGGGGAGAAGGGATGGGGATTGACAGCTAATGGATACAGAGTTTCTTTCTTGGGTGATACATACGTTCTTAACTTAGGCTTAAGACTAGTGATGGCAAGGCTAACAGGACTGGTTTCTATTGCTTTCAAATGTGGCGTCTTTAGAAAAAAATAGGAAATAAATTATGTCCTTAGCAGTGAAAAAGTTGGGATCCCCTATGTCTGCCAAGGAAAAGAATAATGGGTTTGGGCTAGACGACAAGGGCTGGAGTCCTGGTTCTTCTGTCTACTATCTGCATGGCTATGGCTAAGTCTCCTAACTTCTCCAAGTCTCTGCTTCCTTATCTGTGAAATGGAAATATGATACACTTTATTGCTATTCTGATGATCAATAATGCAAGCATTTTAAAACTATAAAACACTATATAATTGCATTCACCACTATCACGCTTAGTTGATACAATGTGAACCGTACCTGGCACACACTGTAAGCCTAAAACTACATATGTTTATTGCATGGAGAAATGAAGGACGGCTGACTGGTAAAGGAAGAAGGAACAAATGCTCATTTGTTTCCCACATGTATAATCATGCCCACAGATGTTGAAATATTGACACCTGGCTGAGTACACTCTTTAGCACTGATAACTTAAAAAAACAAAAACAAAACAAAACCAGAAAACTTCCTGTAATCAACAGAAATGTTTAAATGAGCTGACAAACTCGACAAGAATTAGTGTACATAGGTATTTTGGGGGAGTTGTTTTTATTTTTTGTCTATTACAAGTAATGCTGTGGGGGCGCCTGGGTGGCTCAGTTGGTTAGGCGACTGCCTTCGGCTCTGGTCATGATCCTGGAGTCACGGGATCGAGTCCCACATCGGGCTCCCTGCTCAGCAGGGAGTCTGCTTCTCCCTCTGACCCTCCTCCCTCTCATGCTCTCTGTCTCTCATTCTCTCTCTCTCAAATAAATAAATAAAATCTTAAAAAAAAAAAGTATAAGTAATGCTGTGAACATTTGTGTACAAGTTTTTGTATGGGTATGTGTTTTCATTTCTCTTGAGTATATACCTAGAAGGGGAATTGCTGAGTCATATGGTAAACTTTCAGCATAGGCAAACTTTGAAGCAGAGATGTGTGGACTTAACTGATTTCAACTTCCAACAGTTTGAGTGGCTAAATGTTTACCTTCTTGAAATTATATACCTAACACAAATATCAGCCTAGTTATAATGCAGAAATTCAACAGTAATATCTCTTTTCCCTCACCAATCTCCATAGTAGTCTACCAAGGTCATTTCATGAATATCAAAATCATCACTGTGCTAGTAAAGTTATTAACAACCCAATGTACAGATAGAAACGAAGAGCAAATTAACCAACAATACCTCGCAATTGTTCCTTAGTTACCATCCGGAGAACTCCAATGGTTTAGGTCTTCATTCTTTCTTCCAAAAATTGAGTTACTCATTATTTCTAATTATAAATATAATCAGATTGTAATATATTCAGATAATACATAAAATCATTTTAAAAGGGTAGAAATAAATTGAAACATAATTCTACTTTTTAAAGATAATCACTGTTAAGATTTGGGTATATTCTACCAAAGGTTTTCTACACATATGCACATATATACATATATACACGCCCACGGGGGTGTGTGGTAAACCAGCTGGGGAGTGGGAGGGACCTGCTTTGTACAGTCTGTTTATCAACTTCCTTGGGGCAAATACTTTCACCATGGTCAATTTCAAACTACCAACAATTCACCAACAGCTAACAAAATTCCTGAAAACTAAACAAGTAGCTCTCATGAGCCGGTTGGTGTGATCCTGCTCCAAAAAAAAGTGCCATTGTTTTTAAAGTTTGCAGATGAGTCCTGCTGTATAGTACCTGATTTTAAACAGAAAATATCTATTATAAACTAACTTCCATATTAATAGATACAAAATTATGCTTTAATGTCTCAATCGTTTTCCCGTTACTGACAGAACAAATTATTTAAGCATCCTCAACCAATGGATATTTTTACAGTGTTCCAATATTACCCACTTTAACAACTGCATGAAAAATGAAGTTGTGAATACATCTTGATGCACTTCTCTGATTATTTCTTTAGGATATATGTGTGGAAAGCTCATTACAAGGTCAAAGGGAGGCACTTTCGTTCTTCGGAACAAATAGTCACGGTGCCCTCCACAACGCCTGTTCCAAGTACGCTCTGTCCCCCAGGGTATATAAACACCATGTCTGGTCGTTAGATCATGATGTCCTGACCAGTGCTAGGTAGGATTTGTTCTCTTCAATCGTTGCCAAGGTAATGGGTGAAAAATGATATCTAATTGTTGGTTTAATTTGCATATATCTTCTTACTCATGATCTTGAGCTTCTTTTTACTATGACCAATCTGCTTTTACCTTTTTTGAACTGCCTGAACTGCAAGTTAAAAATCATTGCTGTACCTCTGAAACAAATAATACATTATATGTTCAAAAAAAAAAAAAAAAGAAGAAGAAGAAGAAGATAGCAGGAGGGGAAGATGAAGGGGGGGGAATCGGAGGGGGAGTCGAACCCTGAGAGACTATGGACTCTGAAAAACAAACTGAGGATTCTAGAGAGGAGGGGGTGGGGGGATGGGCTAGCCTGGTGATGGGTATTGAGGAGGGCATGTTCTGCATGGAGCACTGGGTGTTATACGCAAACAATGAATCATGGAACACTACATCAAAAACTAATGATGTAATGTATGGTGATTAAGGTAACATAATAAAAAAAAATCTTTGCTCATTTTTCATAGAGTCTACTTTATGTTGGAAGCATTTTTTGGTGTGCAAAAGCTCCTTAATGACATTAACCCTTTGCCATGTCCCATATTTTCCAATTTTTCATTCATCCTTTAACTTATAATATTTTAACACTACACTAATTGTGTCAATCTTTATGTAGTGAAATATATCAAACCTTCTTTAATGATATACCCAGAAAGTCATTCTCTACTTCAATATTATGAAAAAGTTTGCGTATTATTTTCTTCTAGTACTTTTAGGATTTAATTTATTTTTCACATTTAAATACTTCATTCAACTGAGATTTATTTGGGGGTCAGGCAAAAGGTAAGAATGTAACTTTATTTTTAAAGAAAACATCCAGATGTTCCAGCATTTAAATATATCTTTTTGCACTACCTCTGGATGCTACCTTGGGCAGATGCCAGTTGCAGAGCTGGCTTCCTTTCTTTGCTGGATTCCTGGTTTCATTTCAGTTTTGTCCTCTGAGGATTTCTTACCAACTCAGCAATTCAATTTAAAAGACGTTTATTTTTTAATGCAGCATTTCTAGTTGCTTTACAGCATACGGGTTGTTTAGTAGACCCTGTCCACCATACTGAGAGAAAGTGAAATCTCCAATCTATTTCCCACATAGCAGCTAGCATGAACATGTAAAAACTAGATAATGTCAGGGACCAGCTCAAATCCTTTCAATGACTTTTTGTTGCAGCCAAGGCAAATGTAACGGCACCCTTAATATGCACTGGATCCTGCCTACCCTTTCCTCATCAGCTCATGTCCCTTTCCCCCTAGCTCTTGCCACTGTAGCAACAACTGGCATCATGATTCTCAGAGCTCAGGGTCTTCACAGATGCCATCTCACTGCCTCCTCTTTGCTTTGCATAGTGGTTCTTTCTCATCGTTTAATTTTCAAGAGAACATCATTCGCTCAAGTGGATATTCCCTCACCATCTAACAAAGGGAGCACTGTCCCATTACTTTCCATCAATGTAATGCCCTACAGATAATCTTCACAGAAGAGTTTTTTTTTTTAATGTGTTTATTTACTTCTTTTCTTTTGTCCCATACTCTCCCCAAGACTGTAAGCTCCATGAGAACAGAGATCATTTCTGTCTTATTTACAGATAAATACAGGCAAGCACAGCATCTAGCACATATCCATACACTATGAATGAATGAATGCAAAGCGTCTTACTCATCTTTATATTCCCTGTGGTACAAAGCTTTGCACATAACAGGCACCCAGAAAACATCTACGGTGCTGGGTTTCACATCTAATCATGAAAAACCAGCTTTCCCAAGTAGAAAGCTTCTATAGACCTGTGACTTGTTCCTTTTAAATCACAAAGGTGCATTCTCAACCAAAGAGGGGAATGCTTACCATCCTTCTGTGATTAAAGTATTGCATGCTTTAATATGGATAACTAACCTATGAAAAATATTGATTTCCCTGAGACTGAAAGGGATTTGTGCATTAAACTTGAAAAAAAAAAATCCCAGGCATTCAATTCTGGAGAGTTTACAGTGAGTGAAATGACATATCTATGTATGGATTGGTGATCATGCCCCCAGCCCAATCTTCTGTGCACTTGCTGAATCCAGGTGACAATTATTCTGGCTGCTTTGTTGCCACACATACACACACACACACACACACGTAACAGTTTCTGAAAAAGATAAAACATTCCAGCTCCATCAGGAATAAAATGGAACTTGGAGTGAAACCATCATCAAATTTCAAACACACCCAATCACTGCCAAAGTCTAGCAGAAAAAACAAATCTGGTATTTTTAGACTGAAAAGAATTTTCTAGAGCTTTATACGGGTGGATACCAAAAAACTCTTGAAGCCACATGTAAACATCATTTACTAATTCCCTAACCACCTAGGAGGAAGGGCAGAGCCTGCTGTAGTTGGGTAAGAAGGAAAAGATAGGGAGCCACAGTTAGTACCTCTGAGTTAGCCACACCGGGAAGCCAAATGAATAATCCCAAAGCAATCTTGCAGCATACTAAAGATAATGGCTTCCCGCTCCACTCAAACCCACTGCATCTGCACTGAACCACCATTCCTTCATCCATCCGTAATCTTGTTTAGAACTGCTCTTTCCTTTAGAAAAATTTTTTTAAATTTTATTTTATTTTATTATGTTAATCATCATATATTACATCATTAGTTTTTGATGTAGTGTTTCCTGATTCATTGTGTATAACACCCAGTGCTCTATTCAATACGTGCCCTCTTTAATATCCATCACCAGGCTAACCCATCTCCTCACCCCCCTCCCCTCTAGAACCCTCAGTGTGTTTCTCAGAGTCCATAGTCTCTCAAGGTTCATCTCCCCCTCCGATTCCCCCCCTTCATTTTTCCCTTCCTACTATCTTCTTCTTCTTCTTCTTTTTTTTTTTGAACATATAATGTATTATTTGTTTCAAAGGTACAGGTCTGTGATTCATCAGTCTTACACAATTCACAGTGCTCACCATAGCCCATACCCTCCCCAATGTCTATCACCCAGCCACCCCATCCCTCCCACCCCCACCACTCCAGCAACTCTCAGTTTGTTTCCTTTAGAAAAATTTTTATAACCTTGGGAACATGTATATAATCTGAACATATGCAATGGAAGTACACTGTGTATGTTTCAGGAAGCTTGGAGCAAATCAATTTAAAATAGGATCTGCAACATGAAAAATCACATCCTATGTTCAGTTTCTTTTTTTAATTGGTTGAATGTTTCTTTTCAAATGTGTGTGTTCCATATCATCAGTTAGTGACAGACAGCTGTGGTTGGCATATTTTGAAAGCCAAGAGTTTTAACTGTAAAGAATTTAGGGGCAAAATGGCATAGCACAAATAGTATGCGTGTGTTTTAAAGTCAAACAGGTATACAAGTTGTCCCACTTAATAGCTATAATAAGTTATTAAGTTAACTTGGTCCATATATACAATGGAATATTACTCAGCCATCAGAAAGGATGATACCCACCATTTGTATTGACACTCATGGATCTGTACGGGATTATGCTAAGTGAAATAAGTCAAGCAGAGAAAGACAATTATATGGTTTCACTTATATGTGGAACATAAGAAATAGCATGGAGGACATTAGGAGAAGGAAGGGAAAAATGAAGGGGGGGAAATCAGAGGGGGAGACGAATCATGAGAGACCATGGACTACAAGAAACAAACTGAGGGTTCCGGGGGGGGGGGGG
>NC_058403.1:75237538-75319932 GCF_002201575.2 Neomonachus schauinslandi
ATGGAGCACTGGGTGTTATACGCAAACAATGAAGCATGGAACACTACATCAAAAACTAATGATATACTGTATGGTGACTAACGTAACATAATAAAATAAAAAATTTCAAAGAAAACATAGAGGCGGGTGCCTGGGTGCCTCAATCATTAAGCGTCTGCCTTCAGCTCAGGTCATGATCCCAGGGTCCTGGGATCAAGCCCCGCATTGGGCTCCCTGCTCCGCAGGAAGCCTGCTTCTCCCTCTGCCACTCCCCCTGCTTGTGTTCCTGCTCTCACTATCTCTCTCTCTCTGTTAAATAAATAAATAAAATTAAAAAAAAAAAACAACAACATAGAGGCATTAAAAAATAAATAAATAAAAATATTTAGAAGAAAAAAATAAAGTCAAACAGGTATACAAGTTGTCCCACTTTAATAGCTATAGTAAGTTATTAGGTTAACTTAACTTTTTAAATTCACTTTTCTGAATCTGGAGTTCCTTACTGGTAAATAAATGAAAATGTCTATCTCTATCTAATGGGGCTGTTTAAAAATTTATGTAATATTATATATATAATCATTCCCTAGTTCAATTAATGTTATTTCCCTCACCTTCCTTCTCTTCTATTACACACACACTCCACTATATAGTTATTACCAATTTACAGAGAATTAGAATAAAAGAGATTTAAAGCCATTCTTAGCTTAACATGATCTTCCTTTAGTGATTAAAAAAATTCAATAGTGTGCAATGCTTCATGACTATTATTACCATCATGAATTACCACTGCATTGTAGATGAGAGAAAGAACCCTTTTAATAACAGGATATTTAGAGTAATAAAGGTGAGCTATCTAAGAGTTTGCAGGAACAGAGACCCTGCTTCATGTTCTTCCTGAAATCCCCCTCGCTAAGTATCTCACTAAGAACACTGCATGCAGTGGGAGCGACTCCTCCAACACTTCCACTTACTAACTGTTCTATTCACAATTTCCATGATTTCATCATTCTCCAAAGCTACACCTTCCTCCTAAACCTGAATACAAGCTGGGTTGCTGCCGAGCCTCAAACAATATACTGCCACGAGGAAAGAACGTGTTACAGCTCAGTGTCAAGTGTAAACAACAGCAGACTGTTTCTGCCTTACACTTTATGAATGCAGAGTGCAAAGGGGGCTACAGAGTCATACATTCTTGCCTGCAGCCTCCTCTTCATTATCGTGAAGGCCATGTACAGCTCTTTGCTTCTACCATGTCTGCTGTATACTTCCTTCAGAATAAAAGTATTGTGCAAAATATTTGGTTGATAAAACATTACCCTGGGACATGTTGATGGCTCTCATGGCTGGAGGGGACTAGATTTAAGGACATCTCTATAATATTTAAGGCTTCTTATTTGCTCTCCTCATTTTAACACATTAGGAAGGAGAGAAGAGTTAGAATGTAAAAAGTTTAAAAATGTAAAAACCTAGGAAAAAAATGAAATATTCAAAAAGAATGCCATCCAATATAAAGCTTGGGGGGGGAGGAGTACTTAAGTGTGGTAATAAAAAAAATTTTTTTTTAATGATCTGAAAAAAATATATACCTAGTTGTGAATCAAATCCAGCGAGCCCCTCTGTGGGAAGCCTAACTCTGTATCTCTTTCTCTGTCTTTGTATCTCTAACTCTCTCTCCTCCTCCTCCTTCTTCCTCTCTCTCTCTCTCCTTTCCCTCTCCTTTCTCTCAGTCTTTCTGTCTCTATCTATGTCTCTATCTGTATCTATTCTCTCTCTCCACTTCCCTTCCTTTTCTTTCCCCTCCCTGCTCCTTCTCTTCACCATCCTTTACCTTGAGTGGACAGTAAAAGTGCTGAAGAGGCATTTAGAATCAAGCCATAGATGTCAAAAAAAGTCTTGCATAAGAGAAAATCAATTTTCCCTAGGGGACCAGACAGATCAAAAAGCCCAAAGCAAATTAGAAAATATGAAGATAAAATTAATGTTTTCTCTCTGAAAAGCAAAAATTAGTTCATCAAGCAACTTTTGGGGGCAGTCTGAACTCACAAAGGATCTAGAGAACAAAGTTAACTCAGGCACATCAATTTATGCTATTAGGAATAATGTGTTTAAAGAGCAAACAAATCCAGGGCGAGTGATTAAAAGTTTCTCCCCAAAGTAAAAAAGGACAAACAAAGCTATAGTAAATAATGGTTAATAATGGTTGAGATCCACTTGGGAACTATTTGTATATCTGTGTTTGCTTTAACAATAATACAGTCCTATATTTCAACTATGGTTATACTTGTATGCAAGTTTAAGTAATTAGTAATCAAAACTCACAATATAACATTAAGAAAGAATTATATTGGGGCGCCTGGGTGGCTCAGTCGTTGGGCATCTGCCTTTGGCTCAGGTCATGATCCCAGGGTCCTGGGATCGAGCCCCGCATCGGGCTCCCTGCTCGGTGGGAGGCTTGCTTCTCCCTCTCCCACTCCCCCTGCTTGTGTTCCCTCTCTCGCTGTGTCTCTCTCTGTCAAATAAATAAATAAAATCTTTAAGAAAAAAAAAAAAAAAGAAAGAATTCTATTTACATAGAAAAGCCATTAGGTACCGAAGGATGCATTCTCTTTCTATTCCTTTCCTTTTGAGTATCTACATTTATGGTGCAGGCCCCACAAGTTTCACTGGGAAGCATAGTTGGCAAATACTTTTCACTCGTTCCCTCTTGCTGGCATGGCAAGCCCAAACTTTAAAGGGACCGCAACGTTCTGTTATATAAGTTAAGGCAAAATGCAAACATCAGTACCTTGATGTACATATCAAAGTGTACACTCCTGCCTATGTCAAAGGAGCAGTTCAAAAAAATGAAAGCATCTCAAAAGGAAACAAAACAAAACAAAACAAAGGACTGCTGAACAAAGAGCCTCAAACTATTATTAGTCCAGACTCTACGAACATTGTAGGAAAATGATATTTCTTTCTCAATAATGTACAGCTATCCCAAAAGTTTTTATTTTGATGGCAGAAAGAAAAATAAAATTCATGAAACAACACAGCTCAGCCAAGTCTAGGTTATTGAGGGTATGATTATTTGATCTGTTTTTTCTCATCTTCTCAGCAATCTTGTATTATCATCGTTCCTACTGCCTCTAAAAGAGAGAAAGACAAAAGAAGGCAATTCTCTATATCAGCTTTTATAGGTTTCAATAACAGGTACTTGGAAGTTATTGACTGAGATTCCCAGATTATTTGTAAAATGGATTCATTTTCTCTTTGTCCCTCAAAAATAAATGAGAGACACTAGCCCTTAGTGGATTTAAAAATAAAGCAATCATTGTGTTTTTTATCTTGAGGATGGATATATTATATTATTTTCTAAAGAAGTTAATCAGCTGAGGAGAAAAGATATTTTAAGTGGAATAAAAATGGGTGAGAATTGGCCCAGGATTAAATCACTGATCATCAAGACAGTGATCTGGTTTTATAAAGCTCATCTCAATAAGGCAGAAACAAATGTTCTGGTGTGGGCGTGGGGGGAACGCAGAAACAAAGGTGATTTAAACCTGAATGAATTCTCAAAAACCAGACATTGTCACCTATAACCCTATATACGAAATGTATTCCATGCACAAATCCTGGTTTCTCTTAACTAACACAGCCATGTAAAGGAAGAATCAGGTCATTTTTCTAAGCATAGAATTATCATTGTGATACAAGAAGCTGTTCAGGAGAGTTTATATTTGCAAAGTCAGCATCAGACCAACAAATCGTGGTACTCAAACGTCTTTTTAATCAGGCTACAGAATATCCACTTTTGGGAAGCATAAGTAACTTAAAAAATAAGCATCAGTGTGTTTTAAAATAAAAAAAAAAAAATAGGAAAGGAAAAAGGAAAAAAAAAGAAAGAGAGTTACGGTATCTGTTCCCAAGAGGCAGCATTTAAAGGACATTAGGGTGACTGCTGGTCTCATAAAGTGGTAAAAATGTAAAATTTGGCTTGGGGACCGGTGGGGGGCGGGGGTTGGGACCAAGTATGGCCTTTAATGTGGCCAAATGAAGCCGTGACGTTTATCACCCCCCCAAAAAAAAATAAAATTAAATCCAAATAAAGGCCACTAGGGTGAAATGTTATAATTCCAATGACCTTTAGATCTAAGAATAAAATGAAACTGTATTCTTCAGACATTCTCAAAATGTTTGAACTCAACTGCATAGAAATGAAGTGTGTTCAGGATGACCAGCCATGGGCAACAGAGACAGGACTGAATGTCACAAGTATATCTAAGTATGGAGTTTTTCAAAAAGCATATTCAAATAATATGAGGCCTCTGGGGCTGGCAACAAATTGAATCCTAACCAAAGAACCAAAACATAGCATCAGAAATATTATAAGCCCTTACAAAAGTTAAGACAAAAGAAAAAAAGAAAAAGAACTAGCCAACTATATCTAAAATATATTAAACACAAATATCCTCTTCACCTGGAGAGATCCCTGTCTTCCACAAACTGTCCCCAACCTACCTTCCCAGCTTGGCTTCTAAATGCCCTCACGCTATCCCTTAGTCACACTGCACTGTTCCATTCCCAAATAAGAGATGGATTTTCTCCTGGAAAAGAGCAATTGTTCTTTGATTGAGATGTGTTCTCCAACACCTCCCTACAAGGCTAGTAACATTCTCTGCTCTATCATGGCATTCTGTTTGGTATCTATCTTCTCTTCTTTCTGTCAGACTTGACTGGAAGACACTTTCATAAGAGCCTTCCCTTATTTACCCTGGATTCTGTAATATAAAACTGTCAGGGCACCTGGGTGGCTCAGTTGGTTAAGCGACTGCCTTCGGCTCAGGTCATGATCCCGGAGTCCTGGGATCGAGTCCCGCATCGGGCTCCCTGCTCAGCGAGGAGCCTGCTTCTCCCTCTGACCCTCCCCCCTCTCATGTACTCTCTCTCTCTCTCATTCTCGCTCTCTCAAATAAATAAATCTTAAAAAAAAAAAAAACTGTCAAACACACGATCTTTAGACTAAGGTAAAATCATTGTAAGACAAACACTTGTCATTAGAAATCGCTTAATTAAATAACAGGAAGAGTGTATGCCATGTATGTCCACAATATATAATAATGACCATAATGCTCTTGAATAAAAATGCAAGAAAGCGGAATTGGCCAGAGCTTTGCTATTGCTGGTTGGTTGGTTGGGTGTATAGATAAGGTCACAGTGACCAACAGTGATTAAATGACTTCTTTAATGTCATTAAACACTCATAAAGTGAAACAGTCAGAACTTTAAGCAATGACTCTTGATTCTTGGTAAGCCAGTGTTTTTACTTATTTATCTATTTTGCATAGTGTTATTCACTTTTGATAAGCCAAAAGATTATTTCCACCCTCTGCAAATTCCTCAAAATTAATAGAAATGAAATCATGGGATCTTACCACTATTAGCAGAACAAAGTCCTAAAAGAAAGCAATGTGGTTTAAAGGAAAGAGCTCTGTTTTTGGAGTTGAGGTAGCCTTCAAAACCTAGCTCTATCAGACATGCCATCATGAGCACTGTTAACTTAGGTCACTTCACTGGCTCTTCTTCTCCTGAACTATAAATGTGTGTAAGACTCTCTACCCACTCCCCCCATCCCCAGCGCCCAGCATCTTCTGTGACATTAATGATAATGTGTGTGAAATCTAACCCTGCACCTGGCGCATTGTCAACTGTTTGCTGACTTTGAAATAAAAAGCTATATTCAAAGATCTGTGTGTGTGCGCTTGGGAGAGAAAATCCATTGCTCTTTTTAACGTGGTCTGTGTAACAAATAATTTTGATATGGTAATTTTTTTAATAAACATATTATATATGGTGCCATTCTCACCCTCTCCCTGACTTGGAATCACAAGTTGCAAATATTTCTTTCTATGCTAAAGGCAGTTTTAACACTTCAACTTTCTAACATGCTGCCAATGGAACACACCACAGGAGAAATGTGTGACAAGTTAAGTTTGCTTTTGGAATTCTTACAAAGCAGAACTTCTTGAGTTTAGTACTGGAAATGTTCAATTTCCAACAAGCAAAAATGGGGATATTGAATTTTGAGCTTACATTACAGTGATATTCCTCCTGAAGAAACCACCTAAGGAGGGGAATTGGGAGGGAAGATACTTCTTATCTGAAAAGCACAGAAGTCTATTACTGAATGGTTCTTTAACCTGTGACCCCTTGGATCTTAATCTTTTTTTTTTTTTTAATTGTGAATATCCTAGTGGAGTCCAACGGGAGTATATTTAGCTAAAATAGCATGCATCTTGAGAACAGAGGAACTAGTTGAAGTCACAGTTTTGTTATGTGTTAGCTGTGTGACTTGTGGTTAATTCACTTAACCACTCTGATCCTAATTTTCTTTTCCCAAAAATGGGGTTACAACAGCCTGACTACTCTATCATCTGAGTGTGAGAGTCAAATGACATCGAAAATTCAAAGTGCTTTCTCAGGGAAGGAAGATTTATTATTACCATTACAACTACCACATTATAATTATATTATCACCATTGTAATTATCCAAGCTTTAATTCCTTAAAAGTAAATGCTTGCTTTTAAGTATTTGCTTTTATGGCCACCTGAGATGAAAATGTTGCTCCCACTTTCCTGAACAAAAAAGGAAATCACAGTACTGCTACAAGAAAGACTGTTCTGGAGTCAGAATTCTGTGCCTTGAAGTCCAGTTCACCGCACTTAAAACACCCTGCAACCATGAGAGGTGATGGACTCTGAAAAACAAACTGAGGGTTCTAGAGGGGAGGGGGGTGGGAGGATGGGTTAGCCTGGTGGTGGGTATTGAGGAGGGCACATTCTGCATGGAGCACTGGGTGTTATGCACAAACGATGAATCATGGAACACTACATCTAAAACTAATGATGTATGGGGATTAACATAACATAATAACAAAAATAAATAAATAAATAAATATCCAATAACACACACACACACACACACACACACACACACTGCATGGGGGGCGCCTGGGCGGCTCAGTTGGTTGAGTGGCTGACTCTCGATTTTGGCTCATGTCATGATCTCAGGGTCGTGAGATTGGGCCCTGCATTGGGCTCTGCACTCTGTGGGGAGTCTGCTTGATTCTCTCTCTCCCTCTCCCTCTTTTCTCTGCCCCCCCCCCCCCCCCCCACTCATGCACATGCTACTTCTCTCTCTCTCTCTCTCTAAAAAAAAAAAAATTAAATTAAATTAAAAAAAAAACTGCATGGAACTAAAGCTCTTATGTTCATATGGCTTCTTTTTAAAATGTGGGGCTTCTCTTAGGAGAAGGGTCCACATGGAAAGGCCCAGAACAACCAGACAAAACTCCTACTAGTATCATATGCATGTACATTGCTTTAGGGTTTTCTGGTTATTTCTCCTTTGTTCTTCACATCGCTCTGTGATTCCCTTAAGGTAGGTACCTGAAGCACCAGAAGAACCTCATGGAAGGCCAACAAGTCTGCCAGCAACTACATCATTGTAAGAAGTGACACTTCGGTGCACGAGAGGTTCATTGATTCCCTCAAAATGTGCAATGGTCCCTTCTGTCCCCTCGTAGCCCAGAGTTCGTCGTCCCTTTTATTTTTGTCAGCAACACTTCCTCTTTGTTCCTCTTCCTCCAACTAGGAAGTGCCTCACTGACACAGACACAATACACCTTTTCATAAGGAAGGCAAGTGAGCATGTGCCAGATGGGCTGAGGGGATTACAACATGTTTCCTGCTCCCATGGTGACTGAATGGGGCTGGTATGAGGACTTATCTTATTCAAGAAGTCAGCTTCCCTGGCAGAATTATGAGTCACAGCTCCTGGGTAGAAAGCTCACTTTCCAATAGCATTTGGGGTGGGGGCAGGGTACCTCTTGGATGGATTACAGTAAAGGTCATTCAGAGAGGCAACAGTGCCAGGATTGCTGGGGAGACACTAGCACCCAGAAACTTCTGGGATGTCACTCATCTCTCAACAAGAATAACATGGTCACCTCTCCCTTTTCCTTCAAGGCAAGGCAGGACATAAAACTACATTGATGAATTACTGGTATGAATCCAAGCAAGTCCCATTATAAAATTGGCCAGTTTGGGCCAAAAGGGAAGTGAAGGGACTTTTTTCCATCCATTTATTATATATATTATATATATATATAATATATATAATATGTATATATATGTATGTATATATATCCATCCATTTATAATATATATATAGAGAGAGAGAGCAAGAGAGTGAGCATGCACCTACTATGTGTCTATGTGCCAATAATTATTCTAAGTATTTGGGTAACAAACAAAGAGGATAAGTCCTTGTCCTCGGACAGTTTACAAGCAGTGAAATAGGGAGGGAAGGAGAAAGGGAAGGAGGGAAACAGAGAGAAAGAAAGAAGGGAGAGGAGGAGGACGGGAAGAAAAAAGAACAGAAAGAAGGAAAAGCAGGGGAGGAAGAGACAAGAGAAAGTTAATATAATGTCGAGAAATGATGAGTGTCAGGAAGGAAACTACAGGTGGATACAGAGATGTGTGATCGGGAGGCTTATTTTAGCTAAGGTGGTTAAATAAGGCCTCTGTAAGCAGATAATATTCAAGCACTGAACTAAATCAAATAAGAACTAATAATAATCAGGGGTTATATTTAACATATTTAAAAACCAGGACATCACCACCACTGACCAGTCAAATGGGACACTCAGTCAAGCAGGACAGACGCTGGTCTAAATAGCCAGGAGATCCGTGCCCTAGTGCATCTCAGCTGAATACCAGCCCAGATTAGGAAATATGCTTTCCTTGTGAAAAGGGCCAACAAGGTTGGAAGTTATCTCCACTTCTCTCAGCTTTGAGCTGTATTCTGTCCTAGTTATACCCTCCTTTAGTGTTATTTTTGGTTTCCAATAAAATGCTTTAAGTGGTATAGAAAAACTAAAACATACCCAGAAAAGATAATTGGGATGAGAGGGCTCCAATCCATGCCATGTGAAGAGCAGTTGAAGACATATCTCGGAAAACACTGTCATGGCTATACGATCACTATTTTAACATTTCTGAAGACCTCTCACACAGAAGAGGAATTAAAGTAATGATATTTAAAGTATCGTCTGTGGTCTTTAGGGGAATTATACATGAGAAGCTTTTTCAAAGATATCTAGGTTCCCTGAATTAAAATTAGAGAACCACTGGACTGAGTATTTTCTACTAAAAATCAAGCAGTTGAACTGGAGAAATGTGGAAATGACAAAAATAAATTTCAATTATATACACTAAAAACTTTCTAAGAACTTGGTCAGTCCAAAGACATATGGACTGCAATTAGATGATCACTAGGCAGAGTTACCACAGACTGGTTGTGAGCAGTAATTTTAGAGATGAGAGGAGCTCTGAAAAGATGGATTTTCAAATCCCTTGTGACTCTGATTTCATATGATCCAGACCCATGATGACTGAATTTGGTTATTCAAACTCAAGCTTTGGCTGGTTTCTCTCTTTTTTTTTTTTTAAAGATTTTTATTTATTTATTCACGAGAGACAGAGAGAGAGAGGCAGAGGGAGAAGCAGGCTCCCAAGGAGCAGAGAGCCCGATGCGGAAATTGATCCCAGGACCCTGGGATCATGACCTGAGCTGAAGGCAGATGCTCAACCATCTGAGCCACCCAGGCACCCTTGGCTGGTTTCTCTTAAGAAGCAACAACCAAAGGGGGGAAAAAAAAACGAGCCTAATGGTAGGTCCTTTCTCTCCTAGATAGCAGCAGTATGACAGAAACCCATCATTATTCATTTGTTCTTAAAAGGTCTTAATGGACTATTAGCCTCAATGTCTCCTCCACCACTGGCTGAAGTTTGGAAAACAGTCATGCTACCATCACTGTAGACCTGAGGTAAAGGGAGAGAAGCAGGATTCTAGTTGGTTTGGATGTGAGGGTGATGGAAAATTCCTGTATTTATACATACGAGGGCACTGCCCCAACCAAGTACACAGTGTCCCCTGAAGACTAGAGGTATCATCACCAAAATTCTATGATTCTGTCATATCTATGATTCTGTGGTACCACAGAAGACAATGGATATAAACATTATGTAGTCTTAACTCATTTTTCAGAAAGAATTGACATATTATAGGTAATTCGTATTTTAATAGATTGTCAAAAGCTATTCGCTTACCTGAGGCATCACTTTGTAGGATCCCATAGAAGTAGAGACTCATCACACACCACAAAAGTCCCATCCTGTCAACATAAATACAAAGTTAAGGGAGAGTACTTACCACTCTCAAGAGCTTAAGTAATAATTACTACATACACAAGCTAACGATGGAGAAGGAACTGTTCTAACATGTTTACAATATTAACAAATTTAACTGCAGGAACCAGCCAATAAGACTTTTTTTTTTTTAACACCCATATTACAGATATGGAAACTGAGACAAGTTTAAATAACATAACCAACATCTTTTGCCTAGAAAGTGGGAGAATAATGATTAAGCTCCAGCAGTCTGGCTCCAGAACTCTCTTTTAATCATTCAACTACAACTGCCTCCTTAAGAAAAATATTCCTCTTGATCTTTTTCACCAGGAGTCACATTTCTGGCAGATAAATTTGATCTTCTTCCCCTCCTTAGCATTCCTGTGGTCTGTTCCCAATTGGAAATATTTTATGATCCAGACACTTCTCCTTCTTAGTGATGAATAGAAGGTCTAGAAATCCTGGATGCAGACTTGGTCTATAGTCCAACACACTCTGAATTTAGAGTAAAGGGAAATATCTAAACCTCATGCTCTGCTGTGCCTGCTCTCCTCTTCTCCCTGGAAGAGACAAATGATGAGGCTGGAGTCCAGTTTTTGTTACCTTTAGCCTTTCTATTGATAACTAGCTGAAACTGCCAAGTAGCAAGAACTCTGCCCTTACATTTGGTTGTGTGATCTCTAATACGGAAGACCTAGAGATTTAACAACTCTGGAATATTTAAACCCTACTGCCCTAGACATATCTTGCCCCCGACAAAATCTTGATAGGGTTATAAGTACTGACACATGGATATTACTGAAAAATTCCATATTCAAGATTGTCGCTGTTTTGAGCACAGCAGCCACATAAGAGTGCTTACAGAGGTCTTGGTAACTTGTCCTGATCACGTTTTCTAGTAAGTGCCAGAGATGAGATTTATACCCACCTCCAGCCAACATAAGCCTATGGCACAAGTTTCACCACCAAAAGGACCCACCATCTTGAAAAGTGCAAAGAGGTATTTGATAAATAGGGTGGCCAGATAACAGCACTTAAAATGAGACACCTGGAAGAGGATGCCCCTGAAACAAAAGGTATAAACTGGTACTGCCTAAGCAATCCAGGGTCTATCGTCACTTTAAAGGACAATGCAAGTATCCAACAGCATTCACCTCTCTTGACCACACATCACCACAAATCTCTAGTTCATACTTGTGCTTCCTTCTTTAGCATGACTGTTCAAAAGTTACAAGTGAGTTTATTATATCCTAAACAACCATTTTTACCTCAGAGATTAAAGGTTTCTTTCTTACCACCACCATTCTCTTCCAATACCTACACCGTTAACCTCAGGAACTCTTCTATCAGTCATTCATTTAGTCAATGAAACGTGTGTGAAGCACTTTCTGTTTACAAGTCTCTTTGATACAATTGCAGGGGCCTCCGGTGAGCAAGAGGTGGAGCCTCCTCTAAAGGCAATTCTCCCCAGGAGAGGAGATAGACCATTTCATCATCATCAACTATGAAGAAGACACAATGCAGAGGCACTCTAAGATATACAAAGATTTCTCAGACAGAAGCTATAGCACTAAGAAGGCCTAGCAGAGACTTAAAATGGGTACAAAAATAATGACTATACAAAGTAAACAGTGATAAACACAGAGAGGAACAGGTAAGTGTTACTGAAGATTAACAAAAGAAAGAGATTATTCCAGCCTAGGCAATCAAAGAAGACTAAGTACAAGAGGGAGCTTTTGACTGAGCAAGAACTGAATTGAAGCAGAAGGAAAGTGGGGAAAAGAAACTCCGTAGGTAATAATGTTCAGAGACAGGCAAAGCACGGAACATAAAAAGGAAATAGTCTATAAATAATTCAGTTTGGCTCAAGCACAGGGTATTAGTAAAAGAACTATAGAAGACTTTGTTGGAAGGCAGGGATAGTAGGATCAGAATATGGCAAGGCCCTGAATAGCAAAGGACTTGGGATTTAATTTAAACAGGAAATAGGGACCCACTGACGGTTTCTGATTAGAAGACTGATGTGATTGTGCCTTCTGGAGATCGTTTCTTCTGGGCTTGTATTGGATGGATTGCCACTAAATTCTGTCTTGAAATCATTTTGTCTCCTGAGCTTGCCATCGAAATACTTGTTTAACTCCTAGCTATGTGTCATCTATAAACTTGATCAGCATGCCACCTATGTCCTCATCCAACTCATTAATAAAAGTAATTAATAATTCTGCATTAATCATTGTCAGTGGAGAACAACGAGATATTTCATTGCAGATTCAGGGCACAGTAACTTCAGCTCCAATACTTAGCTATGCTAAAGCACTCTACCTCCCAAATTGCTTTTGGCTATGAAAAAAACAAAACAAAACAAAACTCACACCTCTAGATTTTCCCAATTTGCCTGTTTATAAGCTGCTGAATTCCTAGGGCAACACTTAGAAGACATTCTAATTAGTGTGATTGAGGGCCTTAATTGATATTCCCCTGAGTAACTGGATTATGCCAGAGGCGGCGTCAGGTCATCAAGGTAAAGCCAATCTAAAGATAACCTGTGTGCAAACACAAATCCAGGGTCAGTCCTGTCCTGTGATGAATTAGAATAAAGAAGACTGAAAAGGAAATGTGATTGTGCAGGTTGTTTTTTCTTCTTCTCCCCCTTTTTTTTTTATTGTTATGTTAATCACCATACATTACATCATTAGTTTTAGATGTGGTGTTCCATGATTCATTGTTTGTGCATAACACCCAGTGCTCCATGCAGAACGTGCCCTCCTCAATACCCACCACTAGGCTAACCCATCCTCCCACCCCCCTCTCCTCTAGAACCCTCAGTTTGTTTTTCAGAGTCCATCGTCTCTCATGGTTCATCTCCCCCTCCGACTCCCCCCCTTCATTCTTCCCCTCCTGCTATCTTCTTCTTCTTCTTCTTTTTTTTTTTCTTAACATATATGTGCAGGCTGGTTTTGACAGACTAAAGGTATCAAGGTTAGTGGGAGGAAGTTGGCTGGTTCATTTAACATCGTCCTGCATTCTCCCTTGGAATTTTATTATTGCGACTAGTCATACATTTTTGGTTCTTGTTTCTTGGGGAGAGAAGGTGCTGGATATTTTCAGAGATGGAGAAGCTGTCAAGAAAGCAAAGGAACCTGCCTAATAGCGCATGGTTTCTCACGGTCTGAATTACAACCTAGCTTTAGATTATTGCCATGGTGTTTAACAGACTCTGCCCTTGCTTCAGATGATTGCAACTTACAAAAATAAATTCCCAGTCAGCCTTTTCCGCACTATCCATTTTACCTACGGTATAATCATTTTCATACGTCCCCTCTAAGGTCTGAGTACTTCTTTCATATTTAATTCCATTGTTTCCTGGTATATCAACTTGGATGTCTATACTACCTGGCAAAGAGTTTCAAATATACACTCATTTCTACGTAATCCGCAACAATATTAATGATGACTGTTAACGTGTGGTCACCACTTTAACAGAAACTCCTGCATATGAATCATTCCACTGTCTGCATTCTCTAGGTTTATTAAGCTTAAGGATCTTCTTACCTCCGCGTCAGCTCTGACCAATGATTCTCTCACCAGGCCAACAGGTGACAGGCTGAAACTAGGTCGGCTGCCCCAAGGCTGGTATTATCTGTGAATCACATTTGCCTTCCTTCTGCACATTTCGCCAGGCCACAGGGCTGGATTTCTCCCTCAGTATCCTGATTCCACATATAGCCCATACCCAGATCCCAACCACTCTCTGAAGCCCACCATCCTAGCTGGGGCTTCGACCTTCAACCTGGTGCTTTTTAGCACTCTTTTCCAGAAGCCTGAATTTTGTCCCCTGAATTTTGTAAGGCCTTGCTCCAAGCTGGATAAGCCTCCTGTAACCGCAAAGCTGTTATCACCTGCTTCATTCCTGGTTGACAGATGTCCTTTGCCATGATCTGTCCACTGAAAACCTGGCCATTAACACCAAGCCACAAACCCTAGATAGTCACCCATGTATCAGCGCTGCAGCCAAATCACCTCCTTGAGTCCTGACCCATCCAGGTCCTAACTTAATGATAAAGTTAGTAACTGTATCCAACTTACTTCTCTAACTTACTAATAAAGTTTGAGCAGATCTTGCATGTATGCTCACCTAAGATCTAACAAATAAGCCTTTAAAGGGCATAGGACAAGTTATTAATTATCTCATTTTACAGAAAAGAAGAGATGGCATTTTATTAAGAAATCAAAGTTATTTTCACCAGCAATCTTTTATCTAGTTTATAGTTTTTTGAACCATAAATGGACCCTTGTGAAGAATACTTCAGAAAAGAATATTTATCAGTGATCAAAAATATCGGCAAAGTGACATGGAAGACTCTAATTCTGAGTAAAATGAAATAAGCATAATCCACTCTGTTTCTCTCAATGAATGCAGCTATAAACCTGGGCAGAATGCATAAAACAATTATATGAGGACTCCGAAAGTAAATAATAGCATATTCTTTTCATGTACATACATATAGGACATTCACTGAGATCATTATATCATGTACCATAAATCAAACCTTAACAAATTTAAAATAATTGAACATTATATTCTCTAACCATAGAATTAAACTAGAAACCAATAAAAGAAAAATAACAGGATAATATTCAAACACTTAGAAATTAAGGAATATACAGTTGACCCTTGAACAATGTAGGATTAGGGGTGTCAACCAGTCACACAGTTAAAAACCCATGCATAACTTTTAGCTTCCCCAAAACTTAACTACTAATAGCTTACTGTTAACTGGAAATCTTACCAATATCATAAACAGTCAATTAATGCATATTTTGTACATGTATTATATACTATATTCTTACAATAAAGTAAACTAGAAAAAAGAAAATGTTACTAAGAAAGCCATAAGGAAGAGAAAATACATTTACAATACTGTAGTACATTTATTGAAAAAAAATCTGTGTATAAGTGGATCTGCACAACTCAAACAGGCTGTTCAAGGGCCAATTTTGTGTCTAAATAATTCATGGGTTAAAACAGACAACTATTAGAAAATATTTTAAACTGAACAAAAATGAAAATACAACATACCAAAATGTGTGGGATGCAGTTAAAGTAGTGCTTAGAGGATAATTTGTAGAACTATAAGGCTTATATTAGAAAAGAAGAAAAATTTCAAGTCAATAATCTAATCTTCTACCTTAAGAACCTAGAATAAGAAGAGAAAAATAAAACAAGCAAGCAAAATGAAGGAATAACGAAAAGAACAAGAAAAGAACCCAACTGGCCTTTGATGTTAAAGATAAATGTAGCAACCTGTCAAGGAATGCAGGTGACCTTCAGAAGCTGAGAGAGACCTTCAGCTAACAACCTGATAGCCAGTAAGAGAAAAGGTACCTACGGCCTCCAACATAGGAAATAAAATGCTGCCAATAACTTGAGGATGTGGTGAAAGAGGAAACTCTTAACACTGTCCGTGGGAATGCAAACCGGTGCAGCCCCTGCGGAAAATAGTATTGAGGTTCCTCAAAAAGTTAAAAATCAAGCCATCCTACGATCCCGCAGTCTCACTACAAGGTATTTACCCAAAAATACAAAAATACTATTCAAAGGGATACATGCACCCCGATGTTTACAGCAGCATTATTTACAATAGCCAAATTATGGAAATGGCTCAAGTGTTCATCGAATGATGAATATGATGAATGGATAAAGAAGATGTGGGGGAGATATATATATATATAAACATGTGGGGAGGGGCGCCTGGGTGGCTCAGTCATTAAGCGTCTGCCTTCGGCTCAGGTCACGATCCCAGGGTCCTGGGATCAAGCCCCGCATCGGGCTCCCTGCTCAGCGGGAAGCCTGCTTCTCCCTCTCCCACTCCCCCTGCTTGTGTTCCCTCTCTTGCTGTGTCTCTCTCTGTCAAATAAATAAAATCTTAAAAAAAAAAATTTTTAAACATGTGGGGATATATATATATATATATATATATATGAATATTATTCAGCCATAAAAAAGAATGAAATCTTGCCATTTGCAACAACATGGATGGAGGTAGATAGTATTACGTTGAGAGAAATAATTCAGTCAGAGAACAGCAAATATACCATATGATTTCACTCATATGTGGAGTTTAAGAAACAAAATAAACGAGCAAAGGGAAGAAAAAGAGAGAGAGAGAGGCAAACCAAGAAACAGACTCAACTATAGAGAACAAACTGGTGGTTACCAGAAGGGAGGTGAGTGGGGAAATGGGTTAAATAGGTTATGGGGATTAAGGAGTGCACTTGTTGGGATGAGCACCCAGTGATATATGGAATTGTTGAATCACTATATTATACACCTGAAACTAATATGACACTGTATGTTAACTAACTGGAATTTAAATAAAAACTGCAAAAAACTTCTGCCCAACCTTGGAACTGTATTATTCCCCAGAGCCTCCAGAAAGGAACACAGCCTGGCTGACATTTTAATTTGTAAGACCCTAGGCAGAGAACATTGTATTTGAACTTCTGGCTCACAGAAACTGTGATATAATAAATGAATGTTGTCTTTAAGTCGTTAAGTTTCTGGTAATTTATTATAGTGGTAATAGAAAAAAAATGCAGGAGACATACCATATTTATTCATGGATTGAAAGACTCCACATAGAAAAGATGTCAATTCTCACCCCAAATTAATTGACAGACAATAAAATTCCAATAAAAAAATCTTAGCAAGATTTGTTTATAGATATAGACAAGCTGATTTTATTTTTTTTTTAAAGATTTTATTTATTTATTTAACAGAGAGAGACAAAGAGAGAGAAGGAACATAAGCAGGGGGAGTGGGAGAGGGAGAAGCAGGTTTCCCGCTGAGCAGGGAGCCCGATGTGGGGCTCGATCCCAGGACCCTGGAATCATGACCTGAGCCGAAGGCAGACGCTTAACGACTGAGCCACCCAGGCGCCCTAGACAAGCTGATTTTAAAACTTATATGGAGGGTGCTTGGGTGGCTCAGTTGGTTAAGCGACTGCCTTCGGCTCAGGTCATGATCCTAGAGTCCCAGGATCGAGTCCCACATCGGGCTCCCTGCTCAGCGGGGGGTCTGCTTCTCCCTCTGACCCTCTTCCCTCTCATGCTCTCTGTCTCTCATTCTCTCTCTCAAATAAATAAATAAAAAATCTTAAAAAAAATAAAACTTATATGGAAAGAGAAATACCTTAAATATTGAAAAATATTTTGAAAAAGAATGATAAAGTTGTAGTAATCACACTACAAACAACCCAACTTTTTTTAAATTGAAGTATAGGTGACAGAATATTATATTAGTTTCAGGTATACAACATGGTGATTTGACAATTATATACACTAACAAATGTTTGCCATGCTAAGTGTAGTTACCATCTGTCATCATACAAAGTTATTACAATATTGACTATATTCCTTATACTGTACTTTTCAGCCCTGTGACTTATTTATTTTATAACTGGAAGTTTGTGCCTCTTAATCACCTTCACCTATTTCACCCACTCCCCCGTACCCTCTAATAACCACCAGTTTGTTCTCTGTATTTATAAATCTATTTCTGTTTTTTGTTTGTTTTTTTTAGATTCCAAATATAAATGAAGTCATATGGTATCTGCCCTTTTTTGTCTGACTTATATCACTTAGCATAATACCTCTAGGTCCAAGCATGTTGTCGTGAATGGTAAAACATCATTCTGTGTATGGGTGTGTATGTGTGCAAACTCCACCTCTTCTTTATCCATCTAACAACCCAATTTTAAAATATCAAAAGTCTTTTTTTTTAAGATTATTTATTTATTTATTTGACAGAGAGAAAGCACAAGCAGGCAGAGCAGCAGAGGGAGAGGGAGAAACAGGCTCCCTGCTGAGCAGAGAGCCTGACATTGGGCTAGACCCCAGCACCCTGGGATCATGACCTGAGCTGAAGTCAGAAGCTTTACCGACTGAGCCACTCAGGTGCCCCTAAAATGTCAAAAGTCTTAAAGAGACATTTTACTGAAAAGGATATTCAGAAGGTAAATTAACACAGGAAAGGATGTTTAACATCATCAGCCATAAGGGAAATGAAAATCTAAAAGAACAAAATTAGGTCCCACTACACACCTTTCAGAATCACTACAGTAAGAAATACTGGCAATGCTTAGTGCTGAAGAGAATACAGAGCTGCTGAAACCGTCCTACTGCTGGGACTAAAAAATGGCCCAGCCTCTCTGGAAAACAACTTGGCAGCTTCTTATAGCGTTAAACATACACGTGCCATAGGATCTAGCATTCCCACTCTGGGATATTTACCCAAGAGAACTGGGAACTTATGTTCAAACAAAAACCTGTACATGAACATTTACTGCAGCTCTGTTATTAATTGTCAAAACTAGAAACAACTCAAATGTCCTTCAACAGGCAAATGGATAAACAAACTCTGGTAACCGACTGAAAAACAGACTACCTTTGAGCCATACAAAGCAATGAGTTGTCCATAACAACAACTTGGATGAATCTCAAAGGCATTATGTTAAGTGAAAAAAGCCAGTCTCACTGGGTTACCAACTGTCTACTTCCACTTAAATGACATTCCCAAAAAGACAAAACTAGAGTGACAGAGAACGGATCAAGGGTTAGAGGTAGTGAGAGGGCAGGTGTTAACTGTAAAGGGATAGTGTAAAAATATCGTTTGGGGGATAGAAGAGTTCTGTATCCTGACTGGGTCAGTGATTAAATGAGTCTATACATGAGTTATTATTCATAGAGCTGTACTTTTAAAAAAATGTCAATTTTATTATATGTTAATTAAAATTTTATTTTTTTTAAGTGGCATGAGTCTTCCTTTTTAAAAGCTCCTCAAATGATTTGTGAACCTTTTAGACAGTTTAAATAAATGAAAGCTGTTTTACCCTAAATATGGTTTCTATTTTCAACATTTACTTTGAAAATAACACTGTCCTGTTGTTAAGTACTGAATGTTCCAGAAAAGTCCAGCAGTAGAGGCACACAGAAAGATCAATGAAATGTCCCAACTTTCAGCATATGAAGCCAGTGTCTATAACCTTGATACAACAGCAAAGTCAAAGTTCGCTCCAGAAAACAGTAGCACACTCCTCTTAGATATTGCCTTTCCCTTTGTTACTAAATAGCTTCAAAGTGTTTGGAACTCTGAGAGGACATATATAATATACCACCTGCCATCTTTAGAAGCTTGGAATAGAATGTGAGCAGATTGATTTCCTTTTGTTCTTTAATATTTTGAATAGCAACATGCTCTGTGGGGTGAGGGAAGAAATATGATCGAGTCTCACCCTTCATAAGAGAGAACTAGAACTAGGTTCTCAGTGAGATGAAGGTGAAAGAAACCTTAAGAAGAGCACTACACTTGGAGTTCATGTTTGACTGTTTGATCTTGGACAGCCTGAGAGAGGAGGAGGGAAAGATTCACAACAACCACTTAAGAGTTATAAGCTGGTCACTGTCTTGATGACTAATTTAAGACTGACATGTTAGGTGTTTATGGATACTTCTTAATGGTGACAAAAAGAGTGAGTATTCCATTGCACCCTTTTCCTAGCGGGTGGACAACTTGATGATTAAGTATTCTGTACTTAGAGAGACTGAGGTAGGAGTTTTGCATGGTAGGGATGATAGAAACTAATGCCCACCTTATCAGTTTGTTGGGAGGAGTATACTTGGTAATTAGCACCGTCCAGGCACATAAGAAGCTCTCAGCAAATGCTCTTATTAAATATTATTATCTCTTATTAAATCAGATAATAAATGTGAAAAACTTGAGAAACGGTGGAGCAATAGACCAGTGTGAGCTACCATTAATATTATTTACAAAGAAGAGCCCAAGTTACTTGGTTCAAGTTGACCATTGACCATTGGGCGAAACTTGCCATGTCCTACCCTTTGCATGTACCAGGTCCAAATTTAGTGCCCTGTTCCCTAGATATTTCAGAGAGGACAGTCTTCTGACTGAAAGCTGTTGTAAATCCAGCCTCTGTAACTTAAGGAAAAGCCAAGATTGTTATGACACACCCTACAATTAAATTTGAACTTGGAGAAATTATGGTCCAGGAGGTTTTCCTTTTCTAGTCTTCCAATACCCCATCTTTTTCAATGGAGGTAAAAGTCTCTGCCATGATTATCTCATGAGGTGGTCACAGAGGACCAAATGATGCAACACATAGACAGAGGTTTTGTAATTATACAAGGCTATACTACTATAATGTGTTATGATGTTGGTTTTTGTTATGACATTACAGCAATTAATTATTGCTTAATTCAAATCAAAGCGATTGCCTTGGGCAATAGTGACAGAGAGGGGCAAGAATAAGTCTTTTAGATCTGATAATATTCTACTTTTTAGTCAGGTGATGGTTACATGATGATGCGTTTGTAACAACTCACCAATCTGTACACTTAAAATTTATGTATTTTACTGTTAATATGTTATGCTTCTTTAAAATATTATGGAAAGGGGCGCCTGGGTGGCTCAGTCATTAAGTGTCTGCCTTCGGCTCAGGTCATGATCCCAGGGTCCTGGGATCGAGCCCCGCATCGGGCTCCCTGCTCCGCGGGAAGCCTGCTTCTCCCTCTCCCAGTCCCCCCGCTTGTGTTCCTGCTCTTGCTGTGTCTCTCTCCGTCAAATAAATAAATAAAATCTTAAAAAAAAAAATATCATGGAAAAACTTTTGCTTGACTGAAGTTTAAGAATGGTTTAAACAGGGAGAGAGGGGCACGGGGGTGGCACAGTTGGTGTGCCACCCAAGCATCTGACTCTTGGTTTCAGCTCCAGGTTGTGATCTCAGGGTAGTGAGATCGAGCCCCATGTTGGGCTCTGCACTCAGCTCAGAGTCTGCTTAAGATTCTCTCTGCCCCCTTTCTCTCTCTCTCTCTCTTTCAAGTAAATAAATAAATCTTTAAAAATAATAATAATAATAATAAAACCCAACAGGGAGAGGTTAGAGAAAAGTACAGGGTAACATTATAACCTTTGAAATCAAGAAAGTAGCTTGAAATCCAACACAGAATATGACGGAGAATCATTTCAGGGAGTTTTAAGGCTGGAGGGAAAGAATATTTATGAGGAATGTACTTAAGATTCCTTCTAATTCACCCGACAAATATTTATCAAGCTCTGGACACAGTCTGCAGGCAGAAGAGGGAAGGAAAATGCCCCCAGGCTCCTGGAGCTTATAGTCCTGAAACACAGAAACATCCAGAACCTAGAGAACAGTGCTACACCAGAGACATTTCACAGCATGTGAGAGAGGTGGGAGCAGCTCCCTGGGGAAATATGATGCCATCTGAAGTTCAAGTAGGGAATTAGGTGAAATTATAAGCATCACAGAAACAAAACAGTCATACCACTTTATAGGCTCAGATCCAGTAACCTCCAGGTTAGGGAATTCATCACTTTTCCCAGCATAGAACAGCTTCTTCTGAGGTTTTCTCCCCTTAAATTTCATATAAGAACACTGGCACCAATAACCTATAATTCAAAGGGATGGTCTGAAGATCAGGATGCTGCCTGTGAGGCTCTCAAGAGAAGGACACCATCCACACACTATTAGAGAGGCCACAGGTAACAAAACTGTGGCCAAGTTTCCATTGATTTCTCCATAAAGACAGAATCAAATTTTGTTCAAATCAAGATTTATTGAGCTCCTATTTCATAGACTTTAATAGAAGCCGTGCGGTATAGAGAAACAAACATACAGTTCTTATCATCATGGATCTCACAGTTTGGGAGCAAAGTCAGACTTACAAACACGAAATTAAAAGACAGGAAAAAAATAGAGACAAGAACAGGTATATGGTCATGTATAGTACAATCACACCAAAGTACATGATGAAAACTATCAAACTATCATATCCCACAGTGAGCCTTCTGCCAAAAGACCATGTGGCCAAATGATTTTCAAAAGTGACATGTCACAAAGCTCTTTCTTGGAGATTCACATACACATTAGCATTTTAAAGGCTTTGGCCATCTGCCAAGTAAATATTTTGGTTGACTTGTTTCAATGCAGCATTAACCTAAGTTATTTGACCATGAACCCCCTTTTTATGCATTATACCTCTTAGGATTCCATTGGAAATACCTCTATAGATAGTAAAAAAAATCTAATCAGGGAAGGGAGAGCCCAAACCCTAATTCCCAGATCAATCCTCAATCCATAAGATCCAGATGCCTCTCAAAGTCACCCAACTTGGGACTAAACTGGCTACCAGGGAAAGGAAGTGAATCCAAACTTTCCCACAGCTTCATCCCCACTCTGCAGACTTTCCTGGTAATCTCTCATCTTATCGTTGGCTAAAAGCAAACTATACCTTTCTAAAAACTCTAAAGAGGTTATCTGTACTTATTGTAGAGCCCTGAGAAATTTCTGTCCCGATCTGTTTTATTTAGATTTTTTCTTTTCATCTCCCCTTTGGACCAGGACTCCAAGCTTATGTGCACAGTCCAATGCTGTTACAAAATAAACACACATATGCATAGGGCAACTTCTGGGAATTAGAAAGAACATCGCCCTAGGACACAGGCAACCTCTGTTCTAGTTTGCTGTTGGTTGCTCTTTAACTGTGTACCCCTTGGCTAATTTACTGTGGACTCTGGTATCCTTATCAATAAGATAGGATTACAAATATTGACTTCATAGGCTGCTGTAAGGATCAAATTAGATACTATTTTGGGAAAACTTCATAACAGGGACGTGTGATGCAAATAGAAGATGTTGATACTTTTATTTTACACACGTATTCACGTGCAAACTCGGTTCTTCAGCAAGGCTCAAGGCCACCCAGAGGATGCTCTCTCCTCCAGGGGTGGGTCTAAACAGATGTCACTGTGAGTCCTGTGGCTCTCCTCAAGATCCACTGCCTAAAAAGTGAATCTGCCTTCAGAAATTAGACTTGAATGGGTTTCAGCCACGCTTGGTCTCATAACACAGTCAGCTGTCCTTTCACAAGAGCACGTCCCCGTGTCATCTCTGCTTCCATCAGAAATAAAATGACTGGCTGGCCATCATCCATCAGACCAGAGCTTTACCTGCTCTCATGTTCAGGGACCTGGAAGCTTCAGTAGCTTCAGCGACTCAAACAGGCCCTGTAGCAGCTAGGGGCTCCTCATTGTCAATTACACAGAGAAATAAGAGGGATGGGTCCAAGAGTCTTGACTCTTGCATTAATGAGCTGTGTGACTTTGCCTATGACCTTTATTCTCCAGGTAACTCAGTTTCCACAATTAGTTTTATTAAGAAGAGTTAGTCATAAGTTAATTTAGAACTTTCACAAAGGACCTACCATGTGCCAGGCTGATACTGCTAATTGTGAGAAAGCCTGGGGCCTTCAAGACAGCCTCTGCCTTCAGCCATTCTGCCCACTGGAGCATACAAGCCATCAGGCATCCTCTCCATCCCTACCCCCAGTCTTGTCGCTGAAATGCAGAGATAATATGCCAAGTCTTTCTGGGAACCCACATAAGCCAAAATTAGAGCGTCTTAAAGAAAATATCATCTCTCTGGATCTGAAGTGTTAAAGAAACTCCCCTCATGAACTAACACTGTGTGAGTCTGTGTCCCTGTTGAGAAAATTCTATGGCTTCTTTCACGGATTTTTGGACACCAGGATCATCCTGACAGATGGCAATGTGCACCCACCAGTCCCATAGTCTGGGATGTGACCTCAGTCAACCAGATCACTCTGGATGGAGTGAAGGGGTGGGGGCCTCCGGCCACAGTTCCTACCATATGCATTTGACATTTGGTGACTTTATTGCAAATAAAGTAAGACTGTGCAATCCCCCTTTCATCAGAATGAGAATGAGCTGGAATTTTATAGTGCTATTATCTACTGATCCATAAACCACTAAAAACTCAAGTGACCCTATTTTCAACAAATATGCTACTTAGAAAAAAAAAAAAAAAACAACAACAACAGTGCCCTCACAGAGAGGTGCTCAAGTAGTGCTTAATATGAGGTTTTATTTTTTTTTTATTATTTTTTTTTAAATATTTTATTTATTTATTTGAGAGAGAGAGAATGAGAGACAGAGAGCATGAGAGGGAGGAGGGTCAGAGGGAGAAGCAGACTCCCTGCCAAGCAGGGAGCCCGATGCGGGACTCGATCCCGGGACTCCAGGATCATGACCTGAGCCGAAGGCAGTCGCTTAACCAACTGAGCCACCCAGGCGCCCTAATATGAGGTTTTAAAATGCTTTGACAAGAGAACTGAACAGGAGGGCAGAACATATACCTATATCTATCTATCTAGATATAGATAGATATAAACAGAGTACAAGCGAGGATTTTGTGGCTACACCATTAGCTTTTCCAATGCAAAGCTAATAAATGATAACTGAGCACCTACTAGGCTACATTAAATGCTAAAGGATAAAACAGATTTGAACATCCTGGGACTCACTACCTAATAGGGATCTCTCACATGCATGGTGCTAATTACAACCCTATAGGTAAGTCTGTTTTTTTAGTTAAATGTTCCAATCCCTGGTTCTGCCTCTTAGTGCCTGTAGAATATTGGTACAGGTTACTTAATCTGTCTGTGCCTTAGTTTCCTCAACTGTAAAACTGGAGAGAATGACAGTACGTACTTCATGTGTTTTATGACAGAATTATGAGTTAACGTATACAAAATGCCTAAAAGAATATTTACTATTATTATTTCTTTTAACTGTACAAAGCAGTTTAGCTGTGTTTGCTCATACTATCATTAAGTATACAAATCAGTCCAAGCAACATGCTCTGAAGAAGGAATTCCTTGCGTTTTAATTGGGGTGGGGGGTGAGAGGGATTGGGCGGGGTGGGAGACTCCTTGAATGAGATGGCATTCAAGGAGATGGCATGAGATGGACTCTGGAGACAGGTAACACTCTGAAATGCAGCCATGCATAGGAAGAAAGGCATTTAGGGCAAAATTAAAATAAAATGAGCCTTACTTTTTACCACCAAGCAAAGAAAAGGAAGGAAAACTTGTTGAAAAATTCTAATGAGATGAATATTATCTTACTGTTATGAAGTCCCTAAAACCACAGACTAAAAACAACTATTAGAAATAGAAACTTTGTTCTGCACATCATTTCAAGGGCATACACTTCTTGGGTCTGCTAATCATATCAATGCACGGTTACCACATTCTACCCTAGGTAGAAGTGCTGGTGATTATAGGACTTAATAGGACATTACCCAAGCAATGGAGCCGTAAACGTATGTTCAATTATGCCAACATTACCAGTTCAAGAATGGAAAGTGTCCTCATTAGCACACACACACAAATATTTTTGAAACACTGCCATCCACAAAGCTTATATATTTATATATATATAAACCTCTGAAGACTGCCAGGAGTTTGATATTTAATATCAATCCCATTTTACAGAAAAAGTGATTTCCCCAAAGGCCCACAGATAATAAATGGCGACACCAGTGTTCAAACTCACATACCTTGACCCCAAATCTCATGATCTTTCTATTATAAGCTCCCTCTCTTGCTGCCATTATTTTAAATGTTTGTGTCAGAGACATGGGGCCAGAAATACTATTTTCTACTGAGGTCTCAATGTCTATCTCCTGCTTAGCAAACAATCTCACCATTTGTCATGTCCTAAAGGAAATCCCATGTTGCTTCATGCCATTGATCTGTAGCTGTCTCCAACAAAAGGACTTGAATGCCTGCTGTGGCCCTGGGAATTTTAAATAAGAAGTCAATGAGAGATGCTGGCAAATGGTTCTGTAATCGTCTAGGGGCAGATAAAACCTTGGTGGAATAATAATCATATCAGTATGCTGGCTACATGAATGATCCTGCAGTGAATTACAACAGGGTACTTCAACTCCAAAGCCTAGAGTGGCACATCCGCATAATTAATCTCACTCTGCAATAACCCCGCAGGGTCAGCAAGATTGGCATTCTGCAGCAGAAATTAATGTCCTATTATTTCAGTCCCCTTTGGTGTTTCTTCGGATTCAGGAAAATAGTATCAGATGTAGTAGCTCTGTTGACACAGGCAAGGTTTAAAGGATCGCCAAGTTACAAAAAAAATCCTCACATAAAAACTGGTAGGGAGAGAATGAATTCAATACATAGTTCTAATATACCTACTAAATCCTAGGCTCTTGATATTTTTATTTTATTCTAAGATTCACCTAGACCCTTCAAAGGCCACATGTTGATCCATATTTTCCAGCTAGGGCTTCTGGAGAATGATTTCAAGAAATCACATTTTGGTACTATGTCCTCATTTTAGAGAAATATTAGGTGATTAATATTAGATGAAAAATTAGGTAACAGAGTTATCTTTTTTTTTTTTTACAGGACTTCTCAGAGCCTTTAGAATGCTAATAAAGCACTGAACTAAATTACTTAGGAATCATTTACCGTGCTCCTCTAACTTAAGTGACTTTAAAAATTTTTGTTTAAGGGGCACGTGGGAGCCTGCTTCTCCCTCTCCCTCTGCCTGTAGCTCCCCCTGCTTGTGTATTCTCTCTCTCTTTCTTTCTGTCAAATAAATAAATAAAATCTTTAAAAAAAATTTTTTTTTTGTTTAAAATATCTCCCAAGTATTAGGATAGGATTCTTGGCACAGTGTAGAAATGCAGACTGAAGTTCTTTCAGAAAAAAAGGGGTTTCATCTGTATAAGGCACCCAGCAACAGACCAAGCTTTGAGAAATTCCTGTAAATTCTCTCAAAGGACATATTATTAAGAACGCCTAGTGAAGTATGGGTCATGAATTCTTTTTTTTTTAAAGATTTTATTTATTTATTCATGAGAGACAGAGAGAGAGAGAGAGAGGCAGAGGGAGAAGCAGGCTCCCAAGGAGCAGGGAGCCCTATGCGGGACTCGTTCCCAGGACCCTGAGATCATGACCTCAGCCGAAGGCAGACGCTTAACCATCTGAGCCACCCAGGTGCCCAGGTCATGAATTCCTAAATGGGGAAAAAAGTGGGAAATTCATATCAATTTTCTAATTTACTAAGCCATCCCAATGGCAATTTGATGGAGAAGCAATAGCATAATGACTAGCTAAAATGAGACATAAGGCATGCTGGTGAATGTAAGTACAGCAATGCTATGCTCGGCCAGTATAGCTAATTGGAGTTGATTATGATTTCACTTCTTCTAGCATTTTGGGTGCTTAAAGACCGTTGTCAAATCAGAACATAAGACACCACAGATAAAAAGTCAGAAAACAGAGGGGAGCTCTTATTTCTCCAATTAGAAAAGGAGTCAACACATAAAGGGACCTGGCAAATAACCCTTTCACCTCTGTAACCTTCATATATGCTAGAAAAATTAAAAGTGTTATTATTTTTAATTGGTCTGCCTTTCTCTGAAAAAGAGAAAGATGAGAAAAATGCATATATTCATTAGACTGACCTAAAAACCAGTAGGTTTTGTTTGTTTGTTTGTTTGTTTTTTGCATGTAAATACTTCTTTCTATCCACTGATGCTTGAAAAACAGACCAAAATCTTGTTCTCCAAACCCAAAAGAAGCAATGCTTACCACATCACAGACAAGAAGGTAGTAGAAGCCTTAGGTGAGTTTTGAGTGCCATGAGGATACCTCTAACAGCTGACTGATGACAAGAACCAAATCAATTTCCCACACAGCCCAGCTAAATTCTATTTCCCTGATGTCCTTCAGATGACATTCTGGATCCCCCAGGATCTGGTGCCACAACTTCTCACCCAACCCTCTTCAAAACCCTCCTCACAGAACCCAGACTCTGGCCACAGGCTCTTACAAATGGTGCTACAAATCACCCTGTGGTGCCTCCCTTCCCTTTTAATCATTCCTTCTATCTGGAATGACCTGCATTCCCCTGTTCACGTGCACAAATGCTGCCCGTCCTTTGCAATCTATTTGCAAAAGCATTTCCTTCATGAAATGTCCCTGCCTCTCTTACCCCAATACGATTTATCCCTTCTCCCCACAACTCTGCCTTATGGTTCCAGTAATGTAATTCTCTACTTTGTACGACTATTAAGTGTGTGTATTTTCCCTCTTGAGATCCTGGAGAACAGGGTCTACCTCTGGTGAAAGCTTGTCTCGCAGGGCCTAGCATGAAGCCCGGCACACAGAATGTGCTCAGTGCCCTGGGCCTGAATGACTGTGGTCTCCAGAATACAGTGATTCTACAGGCTGTTTCTCAGTCTAGGGAAATACTATAACTCTGTCACTTGTTTTCCACACCTCTGATCTCTCAACACTCATTTCTTTCCCCAGATCATCTTTAGGGAGGTGTTTTCTCACTAAAATCTGTCAGACAATTTACAAGAATGCCCTGGGACTGTCATCTGCTTTGCCAGTGGAGGACTTGGTTAGGCCTTCTACTACGTACATTTGCATTTATCTTGTGCAGGATGCCCCTGAACAAATGAGACCCCAGTGAGGTCCTGCCCAAGTGTCCACACGGGAAACCAACCCTGGAATATTATTTCATTTGGAGGCGCAAGGTCTGATTCAACATTATTGCAGCTCATTATTTTTTTGGCCAGGGTGAAATCCCCTGAGCCTGCTGCTGCGGGGCAAAAAGAAATTCCTTTCTTCCTAACGGTACATATTCCGGTGGATGACTGTATTTCTAAATGCCATTTTTAACTCCTCAGAAGCTCTGAGGAAGCATCTAGGTTAGAAAGGAAGAACTGATAGGAGGAATGACAGACATTCTTTTGGCCCCTTCCTATCACTCCCGAAACCCTGAACTCTGGAGTTTTTACCTGAAGCATGATTTGGGTCCGGGGAGAGGGGTGTGAGCAGGAACCAGAGGGAAACAGAGAGTGGAGAGGTAATAAGCCAAGCCAGGACTATGTGTAGAGAGGAGAGAACCCCAGGAAATTTAACTTTGAGAACAATCATCTGTTCATTCGACAACTATTTTCCAAACCCCTACTACATACCTCCACCGGAATAAGTCATGCTTTCCCCGGATGCATGGCGCTTCTTTTCATGTCTTACTTTATTTGATGTTCACGGCACTTATTCAGAAAGAAATATAAATTCCCTGTTTTATAGATGAAGAGCTTAGGTGCAAAAAGCTGAAGTGTCCTACTCAAGCTATCGTAGCAATCAAATAGCAGAGTTGGTTTTAAATAAGGTTCTCTGATTGCAGCAGATTGCTGACCCATTCTTCTTCTACATCACTCTCTCCAACGCCCATGGCAGCCAAGGAGCTACGCATGTGAAGGAAGTGTTCAATATTTAGCTTGCTGTGTTTCACAGAACAACCCAAAAGATCAATTAAAAACAATAAAGATTCACTGGAGCAAAGGTCATGGAAAATGCCAGGCGACATTGGTAAAATCCCTGAATTATAAGCAAAAAATATTTCACTCGGAGAGCGTTTTTTATTACTTTGCAAGCAATGGAGTGGCACAAATGAGGTGTTTCTGGGAACCACACAGACTTAGATTATTTGTAATTAGTGTAGCATCACTTGTGTAAATGGGGGCACCACATTCAAAGGTTTTAGAGTCCTTTTTCCCAGTCAGTTTCCCAAGAAAACACCTTTGTGTTTCAAATCCTGGGCAAACAGAACTCAGCTTACCGCTGTAAGCAGGATATTGAAATTTCACAGGCAGTTTTTAATAGGTAGGTTAAAATGCTAATGATGGTGGTTGCCAGGGGCTGGAGGGATGAGGAGATAAGAAGTTAGTGTTTAAAGGGTACTGTTTCTGTTGAAACTTGGAATGATGAGAAAGCTCTGGAGATGGATGGTGGTAACAGTTGCACCACAACGTGAATGTACTTACTGCCACAGAAATGTGCACTTAAAAATGGTTAGGATGGTAAATTTTATATATACTTGACCACAATAAAAAATAAAAATTAAAAAATGCTAATGAATTTTCAAATCAGATTCCATCATGAAGGTATAGAATTTGTTATACAAAGCCAAAGGCAAATTTCAGATAAATCTCCGGTTGATCACAAACTCAGAAAAAAATGACTTTAATTCTGAACTGCATTAGTTAAACATACTAAAATGTGTCCTAGCCTCTATAAAAGCAAATACAAATTTTAAAAAGAGGTTTAATTCCCCTTGAAAATAAAGGAAGAGATTCCCCCCCCCCACCCCCACCCCAGCTTTTTGTCAGAGCATTTGCTTTAGAAAACTAGCAATTATTAGGTACTTCCCCTCTCTTTATGTATATAAATCCTTTTGAAGACTAGACAGGTCTCTAGTCACCTTTGTGACACAGAAATGTCTTTCTCAAAGACCTGGGGGCCATCTCTTGGAAATGTAAACGTCAAGATAGAGTCACTGCCTCTGGTTTCTGTTGGAGAACAGATGCTTAACTTTGGTGGGGCGCCTTGGTCTAAATTGCAAAACTACTTCCTGTCAGATCCAGCAATCCCACTCCTGGGTATTTATCCAGAACAACTGAAATCAGGATCTCAAAGAGATATATTCACTCCCATATTCATAGCAGCACCACTCACAATTGCCAAGACATGGAGAAAACCTAAATGCCCAACCACAAATGAATGGATAAAGAAAATGCTATATATAAATACAACGTAATACTACTCAGCCTTAAAAAGGAGGAAATTCTAGGATCACAGAAAAGAAGGAAATATGGGACAACACGGATGAACTTTGAGGACATTATGCTAAGTGAAATAACCCAATCACAGGAAGACAAATCCTGCATGATTCTACTTTTAAGAGGTATCTATAATATTCAGCTTCATAGAATCAGAGTGGAATGGTGGTTGCCAGGGGCTGCAGGGAGAGGAAAATGTGAGCTACTAATCAATGGGCATTAGGTTTCAGTTAAGAAAGATGAATTCTAGAGATCTGCTGTATAACATTGTGTCTATAGTCAATAATAATGTGTTGTACAGGGTGCCTGGGTGGCTCAGTCGGTTAAGCGTCTGCCTTCGGCTCAGGTCATGATCCCGGGGTTCTGGGATGGAGTCCCGCATCAGCCTGCCTCTCTCTCTCTCTCTCTCTCTCTCTCTCTCTCAATCTCTCTCTGTCTCTGTCTCATGAATAAATAAACAAAATCTTAAAAAAAAAAAATAATGTGTTGTACACACACAGATTGGTTAAAAGTGTAGATCTTAAGGATTCTTACCACAATAAAATAAGATTTTTATTTTTTTTAAGATTTTATTTATTTATTTGACAGAGAGAGAATGAGAGAGCACATGAGAGCGGGGAGGGTCAGAGGGAGAAGCAGACTCCCCGCCGAGCAGGGAGCCCGATGCGGGACTCGATCCCGGGACTCCGGGATCATGACCTGAGCCGAAGGCAGTCGCTTAACCGACTGAGCCACCCAGGCGCCCCTAAAATAAGATTTTTAAAAAATTAAAGACATGAGAAGTTTTTTATTTGGATAAAGCCAATTAACTAACAATTACCAAGTAAAGGATGTCATTTGCATGACAAATGATGATACCAAGTCCTCCCACTTGAATACAAGTTGTAGTTTATCTTGAAAACATGTATGCAATGAGCTGCTTTGCCATAGGAAAGGCTAAGATTTCTTTCTGTTTGTGCCATCTCTTAGTGGGTTGCCTGTGATGTACTTAATATTCTAGTTCAATGCTTACTTAATAATAAAAGTGTTTTCTCTTACATTTGTGCAGAGAATTTCTGGGCTGAGAGATTTCATTCTTAATTATATTTTCCCAACTATATATAAAATTATAACATCTATATTACAAAACCTATAATTTTCACTAAAATTAATTTTAGTGGAAAAAAAAAACACTAAATAAAACACAGACACACATGACAGGAAAGGCTAACTCCCCTTATTGCAGACTGACAGGAAAACCAAAAGGAGCAAATGAGCTTGTGGAAGAAAAGGAAAAACAAATTTTAAAATAATGAGTATTGATGGTTATGAAAGCCAATGAATGGTGAGTGGTACATCCAGGACAGGAAGAAATTTCCCTACAGACAGGCTCATGAAAATGTTTTGTAAAATAACTTCCAGAAAGAGAATTCTAGGCCTTCAGCAAAGACAAGAAAAAATGTTAAGACAAAGGGGAGAAAGGCAAAGAGAACCTGAGAAGGAGGAGGAAAGGAGGGAGAGAGAGAAGGAGAAAATATGGATGTGAATACAATAATCAGAGTTCATAGAAACTCATCTTCAGTTTCTAATGAACTTCCTTCCATGTCTGCACATCCTGGATTTCTCTAAACAAAAACTCTGTGACAATTTTGTTACATGGTTGTTAGTATTTATCCCTTTTTACCTTGTACTATAGCTATCCCTGCATATGTCTCATCTCTTCTATTTCATTGTGAGCACCTTAAGGGCTTGAAGGCAAAACAAATTGCGCTTTTTTTTATAACTCTCGTTTACATCCATTACAATGTCACACGGAGAACACAGGACTAGAAATTATCTTCTAAATAAGTTAATGAATATAAGTAGAAAGAAATATTCCAACGATTTTCATAATCTTAATAATCCCCCCAAAATGGATGAAACAGTCATTACATATTCAAGATCTGTTTCTAATAACAGGAAAAAATAGCAGGTGTTCACTGGGCTTGTTCTTATATAGGTCAAATAATCACCTGTTTGGTTATTTATTTACTCTATTTTTGTTTTATTTATAATTATGTTATTTATATGATTATATTTATTTTATTTTATTTTACTTGATTTGTTATCATGTTTGCTAATATTTTTATCTTGTTTAATTATTTGTTTTGTCTTATATATTCATTTATTATATTTACTTTTATTTATTTTTATTGTAATTTCACTAGTTACACTCAGCGGTTTTGTGAAGGGTGAGGAACATCACCAGAATTACACAAAACAGAAGTTTGATTATGGGAAAAATGAGTGGAATGAATAAGAAGAAAACTATAAAACAAAGATGTAGAGGCTAGAAGACAGAAGTGCCAGACAATAAGAAAAACAATAATGCCAGGGACAGTAGGCAAGATGGAGATGTTGGGGGAAAGAATCTTAAGGGAATCTCTGAGATAAAAGAAGTCCTTTTGAAATTATGAAGCTTCTCCCTTTCCAAGTTTTCAAAAAGCAAATATAATCAACTAAAACAATGTTATTTGCCTGAGATCAGATGCACCAAAATCTGACTCTGGACCTTACTCTGACCTTGTGATCAGGCTTCTGAGTCTTTTTTTTTTTTTTTTAAAGATTTTATTTATTTACTTGAGAGATAGAATGAGATAGAGAGCATGAGAGGGAGGAGGGTCAGAGAGAGAGGCGGGCTCCCTGCTGAGCAGGGAGCCCGATGCGGGACTCGATGCGGGACTCGATCCCGGGACTTGATCCCGGGACTCCAGGATCATGACCCGAGCCGAAGGCAATCGCTTAACCAACTGAGCCACCCAGGCGCCCCAGGCTTCTGAGTCTTAAAACAAATAGACAACTATGCCAGTTGTACAGATTTTCATAAGCCTATTAATAAAATATCAATACAAAATGTTTTTCTGTGCCTTAAACATAATCCTTTGGACAGTGAATTCCCATGAGCTTCTGAAAGCTCAAATACTCCACATCATCGAGGTACTTTTCAAAGATGTGAAAGGACAAAACAAATTTGATACCAGGGTAAGACCTTTTGTGCCAGGGTCTCTAAAACCTGACCACAGCAATGGCAGGACTGAGGCCATTTGAAAGATATCTTGCTGACAAGAATCATGAAAATGCCTTTTATTCATAGATTTCCCTCACATATCCAAGCTCATTGAAAGCAGAGGCTTTCATTCAACAACACACACTGATGGGCTTCTACTGTGTGCAAAGCCGTCCACCCTGCCCTGCAGATGATAGGTAAGGAAGACAGTCTCTGATCACAAACACAGTCTATCAGAATCCACTGACACAAAAGCAATCAAGTGAAAGGCAAAGTTAGATATCCTTCTTTTTTTTAAAAAAGATTTTATTTATTATTTGACAGAGAGAGAATGAGAGAGAGAGCGAGCACATGAGAGGGGGGAGGGGCAGAGGGAGAAGCAGACTCCCCGCCGAGCAGGGAGCCCGATGCGGGATTCGATCCGGGGACTCCAGGATCATGACCTGAGCTGAAGGCAGTCACTCAACCGACTGAGCCACCCAGGCGCCCGTTAGATATCCTTTTAAGATGGCGCTTCTTGAATATTAAGGTGCATAAGGATGATCTGGTGATCTTGGTAAAATGGAGATTCTGATTTATTAGATTGAAGACAAGGCTCAAGATTCTGCGTTTCTAGGCACCCCCGGAGGCTGTTGCTGCTGAGCCACAAACCACACACTGAGAAGCCACAGTCTAAGTGACAAGATGCAAGCCAAGGGCTATAGAAATGCTAAGTTAGAAGTGACTCCTTGTAGGTGATAGGTTCAGATAGGTTCCACAGAGAATATTTTGCTTGTAAACAGGCAGAGATGCAGACATAACAGATGTGTGTGTCTGTGCAGGTAGGTGAAGAGCAGAAGGACCACACAGAGGAGAAGGGGGAGTGTAGAGGAGAGGAGGCAAGGAAAGAGGAGAAAGAACTGAAAAAAGAGAAAGTAAGTTGAGCAGAGTTCTGAAAGCAGAAAATTGCATAAGCTATTTAGAGAAAAGCAAGATATCTGGTAAGACTAGAATGTAATTTGCAAAGGGGGTGACAAGAACTTATGGGAAATAGGTCTGTAATGATCAGCCAGGAAGAAATGATGGGGATCATATGGATTTGACTCTTTTTTGGGGAGAGGACAGGACGTCTCATCACTAACAAGGGAAGCAAAGTCTGGCTGTTAAAATAAATGAAGCAGAATAAAACATCCTAGAATGTAGGTCTGGTCTCAAGTTATTCATATTCCACATTTGGACATTTTACCTAAGCACCCAAAGTCATTACTGTTCTTCAATATAATTGCCTTTCTGCCAATCATAGCCCATCCTCAGCCAAATAACCTATCTTCAAACAAGACTATGTAGGACTGAAACCAAATATGGTCTGTCCTGAGCTTTCACAGTGTCTGCCATTGGCAACCCTAAACTCAAGCAGTGGCTCAATGGGATCATAAAGCATTTGTATTTATTCTCAAAACCTGATAATATCCAGAAACATTTCATAATGTAATATCCTGGAAAAGGAAGCTAAATGAGGCTTATACTGGGTACTATATAAGACTGATGAATCACTGAACTCTACCTCTGAAACTAAGAATACACTGTATGTTAATAAATTGAGTTTAAATTAAAAAAAAAAAAAAGAGTATATAGGGTTTGCACAGCAGCCAACATGGAAAGGCATAGCATAGTCAATGCATGGTGGCACAGGATGGGGGTGCTCACAGGATGCCTAGGAAGTTCAAGTAAGCTGCCAAACTCCTAATGGACAAGCTCACTGCCTCCTCTGCCAACATTATTAATAATAATAAAATGAAAAGAAAAGGTATTTAAGGTACCTACGGTAAAGGTGTCTAATAAATCCTCTATCAGTATTTGTTTCTGTGTCTGTCCAAATCAGTAGAATCTGTAAATGTCATTATGGCTCTTTGGGACAGGATATGAGTCTCACTTAGCAAGAGATGCCATGTCGACTCCTTAAATAAGTCTGGAAGTAGTCAAAAACATAAAAACATTAAGAATCACCCATAGATACATAAATGAATAGGGATGTGATAAAGCAGGTATTAAATAACATTAATAGTAGAATCAAGGTATTGGTTATATGGGTGCTCACTGTAACAGATTTTCAACTCTGCTGCATGCTTTTAAATTTACATAATAAAAGGTTAGAGGAAAATTACCAATTATCTTTTTTTTTTTAAAGATTTTATTTATTTATTTGAGAGAGAGAGAATGAGAGAGAGCACATGAGAGGGGGGAGGGTCAGAGGGAGAAGCAGACTCCCTGCCGAGCAGGGAGCCCGATGCGGGACTCGATCCCGGGACTCCAGGATCATGACCTGTGCCGAAGGCAGTCGCTTAACCAACTGAGCCACCCAGGTGCCCCGCAAAATTACCAATTATCTTAATATCAATCCTATTATCCCCCTTATAAAAATTATAGTAGGTAGGAAGTAAAAACATTATGTCCCCCTCTCAGCTCTTTTCAGCATTCCTTAATCCCACTCCCGACATAATCACATATAACTGCTAGTTTTAGATCTTTACATTCTTTGCATATAATTTTTTCCTTATTTTTCTTTTTACAAAAATTGAATCATGTATGGATCTACAAATTGCTTCTTTTTTTAACAATATATCATTCACATGTATCCAGATCAGTTCATATTATTATATTTCACTCCTTTTAATGGCTAAATACAATTCCATTATCCAGCTATCCCACAGTGTATTCAACCATTTCCCTATTGATGGCATTTTGACTATTTTCAGAAATTTGCTTTTTTTCACACCACATTTAGGCTTGTGGTGATTTTAGTATAAATAGAAAAAAATCCATAGGTCCCAGGCATCTACCCAGAAGACCACAGTAAAAATCCAAAGTGCTTCTAGTGGCTAGGAAGCATAACAGCTAAAAAGAGACGAAAGCAAAATACACAGAATCAAAGGCATATGGTTATACCTCAACAGTGGGTAACTCAGTTAGTAGGCAGTGTCAGTTATCAAGCAAATAACCAGTAGCTAACAACAAGGCAAACTAGTGCTCTAAATACTCACCAGAATGAGTTCTGCACCAACTTAAAAAAATTAACCAACTTCACTTCGAGTACTCTCAGATCCTCATTTGAGTAACTGGCTTATATGAGTCCTTATGCCAAAGCACAGAAGAAAAGCAAATTTGGATGGAAGGCAAAAGGCTTTTATAAGTAGGCATGTTGATGGCAGTGAGAAAGTTGAGCTATTTAAAGAAAACTAAAAAAACAAACAAAACAATAATAACCAATGATATGGAGTCTGGGGCCATTTAGTGGTAGAGTCTTACATATTTCAATAGGCCCTGAGGACATCATCATGCACAGTATAAAATAACTGATGTTCAAAATCATTAAAGGTATAATTTCTCAGGATACTCGCTGCAAGACAGCTGTGTGGTATGGAATACACTTTAGAAAGACATGCTATTAAAACAGTTACAACAAGATCCTTGATCACAGAAGACTTGGGGAAGGCCTTGAGCCAACCACCTCACTTGACAGACGGAAAAACAAAAGCACAAAGATAACATGATTGATCCAAGGTCGGTTGGTTGTTGGAAATAATCAGAGCTATGATCCAGAAGAGGTGAATCTTCTGCCACTGTGTTTGTGGCTACCCCACGAATACAAAATTGTCAGTGAGGAACTGCAGCCTTAGTTTTTCATAATGCTCTACAACCCAGAAAGTAGCTATCATGGAGTCTTTTCAGAGAGCTGTTTTACCTTCAAGCAATCCTGTGATGAGAGATGTGAAAGTAAGTGATCCTGTTGGAGGACAGAGAGTGAGTGATAAGGCACAGTTTTCCTTGGAGAAGTAGACGTTCTAAACCCAGGGGAAAGCAAGGCAGTGTTCGTTGGCAAGGAAGAGGGCTGCACAAAAGGAACTTATGTCCAGCACATTTAGCATGGGAAAAACAAGTCCCGCGGGCATGTGTGTGCGTGCGTGTGTGTGTGTGTGTGTGTGTGTATCTCCTAACTACCATGTATTTCTGGTCACCAAAGTATTGTTGAGGATCATTCAACGTTGAGAATCTAGCCTGATTCTTTCTCTAAATATTCATCATTGCTAAATAAACCGAATAGGCAATGTATTTGGAAGAGAATTGCCCAAGGAGGCAGGAGACATCCATTCAAGGCTCTGTGTAACTCTACAGGGGCCTTGGGGTTGTTACAGGTAAAGTGAGTGAACTGAATCTGAAGATCTCAAAGTTTCCTCAGGGCTATGATTCATGCTTCTAGTCAGGTCTTAGCAAACAGAAATGAGACAAATAGGGGAAATCCAAATACCATGTAGTATGCAATAAAGTTTCACATATTTGTAACAAAGGCTTGTTGCAACAAAGGCTTTCTGAGCCTTACTTAAAAGAGAGGACTTCTTTCCCTAAGCCCTATACTCCACTGGGTTGTTTTTTAATTCTCTCCCTCTTTTTCTATCTTCTTATCGAGATTACCTCTATAAAATCAGAAAGGGTCTTGGAAGTCAAATAATGTTATTTGGACACTATTTAGGAAACAGGAGCCCAGGAAGGATCGGTGACTTTTATGAGGTCAAGAGCTTGCTTGTGAAAATGTGGGATTGCTTTTGATTCCCAGTTCAGACTTTCCTCTGATAAAGCCATGCTGCCTCCCAATTCTGAAAAACTACTAGGAAATATAACTGTCCCCTAAAAATAACACACCATTTATATTCCAGGGAAGAGTCATGTCTAAACAGGCAATGGTCCTGTGTCAAAGGAAGACGGCGACTCGGGCCCAGGAGCAACGAGTCAGCTGCTAGCGAAGCTAAAGCCACTGTTCTCTTCCCACGACTCTGTGAAGATTTATGGTGTTCATGGGGAAACTACCTCCAGGCAGTGTTGGACCAGATCCCTAAAGGATCCTTGCCGCTATGAAGTTTTTAACATGTTTATCTGCTGGGGATGAGACAGCTGTGAGTTCCTGAAGCTCCCCTGTAAGGAATAACACTTCATACTTTGAGATATCCACACATGAAAGATTTGAGCAAAACATAGGTAGCTATAACATTTCACTTAAAAAAAAAAAAAAAAAAAGTTGACCTAGGTTGGAGATTGGTAAAGTCTTTGTAAATCCTGTGGGGAAATATCACTGGATTTAGTGGAAAAGCACGGTCTATTCTTACACACAGCACTGGTCGGTATGACCTACTGTTAGTTTTGCCTCTTTTTATTCTTTTAAATTAAAGCTGTTCCTCAACTTCTGGACGCTTTCTATCATTGTACCACTCCTTCCTTCTTCGAGAACCGAGGCAGTGTCTCAATTCAGACATTAAATCAAAGGATTATCATTTTTGCACAGCCCAGCTTTCAGATTAGTAGTAAGCCAATTAGAAAAGAAAAAGAGAAAACAGAAAGAAAATCGGGGGGGGGGGGGGAGCTTTGCACTCCTGACATCCTGGCCTGCAAGCGGCTCTCCTTTGAAAGGGCAAGAAGAAACTGCTCTCAAAGACACTTCCTCATACGCCGCCAGCTGCAGAGGGGCTCTTTCTCAGGGAATGCTTGTCAGGCCTGACTAGGACTTGTTTCAGGGTGTGTCTCCATTCCTCCAAGAGGCCTGCCCTGGGCAAGACTGCATTCATTCGTAATCTAAAAAAATTAAAAAATTCCGAGCTGGCCGCCAGCGGGAGGTTTTCCTACGCGGATGTGCACCTCCCACGTGCTCCAGTCACAGACACCACTGGGCTGGTGAGAGGCCCCGACGGATCGGTGCCAGGCCCAGACACAAGTCCTCCATTCTGACCCGGAGTGCTGCCAAGCGGGAAAGAACCACATCCTTCCTCATCCTAAGGCCCCTTCTTAAATCGAGCAGTTGTTCGAAGGGGAAAGCACAGGGGGGAGGGAGGAGGCGACATCACTAGTTGGTGTTAATTATAACAAGGGGAAACCTTTATTCCCAATATGAAGTTTCTAAGTGAATTCAACACAGAAGCTCAAGGCCGGAAAATCATTTTGATTCAAACATTTTCCAAAATTCAAATATCCCTGTAACATCCTTGCCAAGTGGATGTGTAGTCCCTCTTTAAATAACTCTAAAGACGGTGAACTCATTACCGAGATAGTTTTCATAGGGCCTGAACTGTAGTTAAGTGTCTCCTTATGTTGAGCTGGACCCCGATGCCCTGGAATTTACACCTACTTGTCCTGGTTGAGGTCTCTGGCACCAAATCAGAAGCCTTCTCTCTTCCACAGATACCTGAGGGCATTCAACCCAGGGGTTCTGGGTTGAAATTGCCCTATCTCCATAGACCTCACTTTCCAAAATGGGAGCCTAGGGCTTTTGCAAAGCTCTTGTTCCCTTCCTTGCTTCTCTGAACCTCAAAAGCAAGAAAAGGATACTGAGAAAATGAAAAGATCATTAAAACTGGAAGAACTGGTGTCGATTGATTAAGGCACTTCCTATGCTATTTAGGCATAAAAGGAAATTGAAAAAGGAGCTGAGGAAGCAAAATGACCAGGGGGTTAGTTCACCCAAGCAGGGTTTCTAGGGAATTGTCAGACTGATCAGTGTAGTAACTGAACATCTGTCACAGATGCCCATCTACCCGTAGGCAAACTGGAAGGGGCCACAGGACAGAGGGCATGCCTCAGCACAGTGAAGCAAAGCGCAAAGTTTCGGCATGGGCTTCGGACTCACATAGACCAGACTCGGATCCTCTGGAGCTGTGTAAGCTTCTGAACCACACACTCTCCGTTGCCTTATTGGTGGATGGGTCAGTAAAGCATCTCATGGAATCAGGTATGAGGATTACGTGAGAGAAAATTATAAAGCACTTGGCACACAATAAACACTCAGATTTCTCAGCTATTATTCTTTATTATTATTATCAGAAATCTAGCCTTCAATTCTCCGGAACTTTTCCCTACATAGCGTAGCAATGCAGGAAGCAGAAAACCCATATATCTGGGAGGGTGAAATGAGGTCAGTCCTCACGTGGGAGAACAAAAGCAGGAGACGCAGCACATTACAGTGGAAAGTACACTGTTCCAGAACTTAGAAGACCAATTACAGAGTTGTGGCTAACTCTAAAGGAGACACACCACTCTCTATTGTATTGGCAGAGCCAGGGGCTTAGCCTCTTGACCTTAACTTTCTAGTATTCTCAGAGAACCATTACAAGTACTCTGTGTAAAGACAGCTAGGAAGGTTTGATTTCTAAATGCCTCCTTCTCCTCCCCTGAACCATGTCTCTGTATCAGTAACTGCAAAAATCCTACACACCCCAAAGCACAGAACCTGAAGTTGTCACCCAATTTGATATGCCTCAAGGATCCCTGTAAGAGGACAAAACTCTTCAGGGGTACAATGAATAGCGGTTATAGGTTTTGAATTCACTTGCTGTTGGCCGTTGCAATCTCAGCAAATAGAGCAGTAGGTATGTGTGTTCTAAATAAATCAAGACAAATGAATGAGTTCTGCTGTGTTTCAACAAGTAGGAAGCCAGGAGATATGTTTTATAAACATTTGGGAGTATGTGCTTGGAAACACTCATAGGAAAGACTTATAGAATGACCTAATTCAAAGATGTGTAGGTCTCCTGTGGGTGTCAAGGTAGCTGTTCAGGTATGCTTTGGTAAAGAAGTCCTTCTTCTTTACCCTGTGTTTGGTGTTCTGTGCTTTGGTGGAAAGAAGTAAAAATCCTACAAGGGGGTGAGGAATCAGACAGCTGGAACTGTACCACTGGGGTTACAAAGAGCCTGCGCTCTGGGTGGAAAAGACCTTAGAGGTAATGAAGTCCAAAAACAATGGGCAGATTTAGGACAGGGACACAGAAGAACCAGGAATGTGCCCCAAGAAGATTACCAGGCAGTGGTGCATAGTGTGAAATGGAGGGATGAGCCATAGCAAGGTGTCCATTGAATCTATGCAAGTGCAGTGAGTGCTCTTGAATCAAGGGCTAAGTGGTCACTTGATGGTTATCACAATCTCTGAGCTTCAGTTTTGCCACTTAGGCCAATTCAGACCAAAGGGACCTTGCAGAGTTGTCGTCAAATCAAACAAGCTAAGGGACATGTAAGTCATTTGCAAATTGTTAAGCACTTGGACAAACAGAATGGAATACTCTTATTGCTACTCAGTAAAGCCAAAAAGCATTATTTTACTAAACTAAATAAGGGATGTTTATTTTTATAGGATCTTCCTCTCAAAATGATATTGATATGGTTGCATAAACCAATTTCATGTTGGTCCATGTTCCAATTGCATATACACTTTTTCTTGCTTTTCACATACTGGAGGCAGAATCATCAGGGAATTTTAAAGAACAGTTATCAAGGTATATTACAGTCAACATATTAGCTGTACGTCAAATCACCTTGGCTTGCAATTGTACACCAATATTTTTAATTCCCAGGATGATCCTGAACAATCACTTATGATGATTCTGAGTCACTTTCCCAGGTGAAAATAGAAGAATGCAAATTTTCTTGCCTGGAGTATTATAATAGAATGTTCATTAATTGCCCGTGTGCCCCCTCCCCCGCCACCATTTCTTTCCTGAGCTCCAGTGCTATGACACCAAATATCAGATCTGTCTAAAACACACATCTGATAATGCCCCTCCCTTGCTCAAGAATATTCAGTGTTTCTCCTTGCCTTACAGGTTTAGGTGCAAATTCCTCAAGAGAGTATTTAAGGTCCTCAACAATACGGTCTTGGCTCAGCTTTTTTTTTTTTTTTTTTTTAAGATTTTTATTTATTTATTTGAGAGAGAGAGAGCACATGAGAGGGGGGAGGGTCGGGAGGGTCAGAGGGAGAAGCAGACTCCCTGCCGAGCAGGGAGCCCAATGCGGGACTCGATCCCGGGACTCCAGGATCATGACCTGAGCCAAAGGCAGACGCTTAACGACTGAGCCACCCAGGCGCCCTTGGCTCAGCTTTTTTAAGTATGATCTTCAGTGGCCCTGGTGCTCGAATACCATCTCCCAGTCAAACTGGGCTCTCCCCAAGCAAGGCACCAGCTTCCTTCCTTCACTTCATGTTTTCATCCTTTTCCCTTTATCTGGAGTATCACTCGTGGTTTTAACTGTGTCGGTTTAGTTCAACTGGAATTATGTTTTCCAGAATCCCATTCTCTGCATGGTTCTTAGGGGTAGCCACAGGGAATTGTACATGAGATTTGGATGGAAGAAGTGTGACAGTATCCATTGTTTTGCGAGGGCCTTTCTAGGCCCCTGGGTACTACTTACTGCCTCTCACATACATAATGGCCAATCTGGTGGCTGACCTGCTAAGAGGGGGCAGCCAGCCTTCAGTTCCTGACAGATCTCTTCCTTCAACCTCTCCAAGTCCGAGGCCAGGCAGGTGTGGAGCTCTGTGGCTAAGCCCACCAGCTCCTTCTGCAGGCCACCCACATCATCGAGGTTAGGTACAGTGAGAGATAATTAAGGGTTGCAGTTTGTCCTCATGGGTTCCAGGTTGCTCTCTTCCCCTTCACATCCAGCTTTTCTTCCTAACTGCCTGCCTACCATAGGCGGAGGGAGTTTTCCACAGACTTCTTGGCCACCACCTCCTCAGGGTCCTGAGTAAGTGACTTTTTCTTATCTCCCACTATCCCCTTTTGGGGCTTTAATAGTCCAGCTTCTCCCCCAATTGTAGGTCCAATCCCTATGATAAATCCCATATTCCATATCATCGACCCATTTCATTCATGCTCCTTGGTTGGACCCTAACTCGTACACTGCTCTTCCCCTCTAGTCTATGTCCAAAACCTACCCATCAATTCAAGACTCACTTCCTCAGTTCCTCATAAACCCCTTCCTGAGTGACACAGCTATCTCTTTAAAACACAAACATGTTTTTCCATATATCTTTTAAAGTTATGTTATCTACTCTTACACTCTTCCAAATACTATATGAGTTGATTGCAAACCCCTGTGAATATCTTACCTTTCAAAAGAATCTACAAATTCTTATTCTTCAGGGGTTGCGTTTGTGTGACTATATTTTAACCTCCATATCTCACTAGTGTCTTGCCTACAAAAGGTTCTCAGCAAATGCTTATGGCCCAAAAGAGTAAATGTATTACCAGTGCTCCCAGTCCCTTTTTAATACCAGAGGTAACCAAAACCCAGTGCTCCTGTATATGGCATGGCCTCCCTTGTATGGAGACTATTCGGTAGCGACTTTACCTTTCTATTCCCTTCCCTTAGAGAAGAGCTGTCTAATCTGAATCCAACCCTGTTTATTTTTATCGTACACACAGTTCTAACAAAACTCATCAGCCTGCTCCCTAGTCTAGAGTAAAGCGGAAACAGCTAATTATATGGGGAATAGAGAGAAAGCTGCTACAGCAAGACATGCTGAAAGCAAGAAAAAAAATAGCAGACAATGAAAGGGAGAGAGGCCAGAAAATTTATGAAATTAACACAAATTTAAAAGTATACTGGTCTAGTACATGGGTAAATGATCTCATCTCAATAAATTTTAAAGGAATTACAGTCCACTCCAATAAGCTGTCCTGAACCACCAAGATTAAGTAAAGCCACATATCTTAGAATAATCGCCTTCCGAAATTATTTTTAAAACAAAAATTTTGAAAGAAAGTTACATACTGAAATCTTACCATTTTTTAAAAAGATTCCATAGCCACTCCCATTCTCAGGGGGGGAAAAGGGTGTTTTTTGTTTTTGCTTTTGTTTTTTTTAAATTTTGTCATGCATTCATTCAGCAAATAGATAGTGAGTGTCAACTATGACTCAGGCACTGTTCTCATGTTTGTGTGTGTACGTATGTGTGCTGTGTGTGTGGACCTTTCCTCCAAGGAAATCATCAAACTTGGGAGAGGTAGGACGATAAAAGTTACATCTTTTAAGTATCTCACAAAGAAAAAACAAAAAAGGTCATTGTAAGTCAGCACCACATTGGTTGCTTACAAAGAAGCAAGCAAATGCAATCAACAAAAGAGGACTGAGTTCATTGTTACTAGTTTCTTCCAGGGCAAAATAAACTGTCAACTAGAATGAAGTTTCTTGCCTTCCCCACACAACCTTTGTCTCATTTCTCTGCCAAACATCTCTTCACTGCAGGGAAGGTCCTCGGAGACCAATGGTGCTGCAACCCTGCACAGTTTGCTTTGGAAGAAAACTGTGACAAAACATAGGCAAGAAATATTTGATTTTATCATCACAGCCCCCCCCAATACATGTATGGAGGCAACTCTAACACTCTCATTTTTCCCCCAGTTTAAAACTAAAATTTAAACTTTAGATAAAGTTGCTATAGGATTGAATGAGATAATAAAAATAAAGCATCCAGCACAGCTCTTGGGACACAAGAAGCACTGGATCAATGTGAGTGATTATGAATTAGTAAGAGTTCTAAAACTTGCAGCATGTTCTATAAATGAGTCTCATGGAGTGTTATCTAGGGTAAAATTTGAGTCTTCTGTTTTTCCTTTGCCACCCAGAATGTTCTGGAGCCATCACTGGAATACAAAGTAACTCCCGCAAACCAGGTCTGGCTGGGGAGAAGGATGGGCGTGGGGAGAAATGCTGTCTGCAGGTATGTCAGGTGTCAGCGACAGACAGGGCAGTCCTACAGCATTGTTGCTCCCACATCGTTCCCCAGGACTGGCCCTTCTACCTGCAGGAGTTCTCTGCTGAGGTTAAGGGACAGTAATGGGTCCTGGAGCAAAATTAGTATCACTGATTATATGACTGGGTCTTTGGCTCCGATTTTTTAAAGAAGTTAATAAAATAAGCACAACTGAAAAACTGCCTGAGTATGTAAGTGTAAGCATGTTTGGGGAGGTTATTTTAGTTCAAAAATAATAAAAATAGCTCAAATGGACTGAGGACTAATTATGTTCCAGGCACTGTGCTAAACACTTTATGTACATACTTAATCCTGACAACGCTTCTGTTCTTGTGCCAACAACTCCAACGAGGACACAAGTTTAAAGATGTTAAGTAAATTTACCATATCCCGGAGGCAGTGAGTAGCATTACCCTACACGGATTGTCTCAGTCTAAAACCCACATTTTGGGGCGCCTGCGTGGCTCAGTCGTTAAGCGTCTGCCTTTGGCTCAGGTCATGATCCCAGGGTCCTGGGATCGAGCCCCGCATCGGGCTCCCTGCTCGGCGGGAAGCCTGCTTCTCCCTCTCCCATTCCCCCTGCTTGTGTTCCCTCTCTCGCTCTCTCTCTCTCTGTGTCAAATAAATAAAATCTTAAAATAAATAAATAAATAAAACCCACATTTTTACCATTACATGCTAATGAAATGATACGACTTGAAAGAATAGGTCACGGATTAATTCGCTGATTCAAGACATTTATTGAACTATTCCTTCATATGAATCACCATGAAGTGGGACAAATAGAGATGAAAAAATATTCAGGGTCACTTACAATCAGAAGGCAGAATGGTATAGTGGTTACACTTGCCCCAAGTTCAAATACTGGCTCTACCACTAACTAACCTCTGTGACTTTGAGCCTCAGTTTTCTGTTCTACAAAGAGAAATAATAGAGGAAGATGTCTGGCATATATGAGACTACATATGCATATCTCAGTAAAGACTTCATGGAGGAGTTCTATTTCTTGAGGAGTTAGGCACCATTTAGATTTGTAGAGCCAGAAAGAAGAAACTGATCTTATATGGAATTAAATTTGCCTTTCATATGCTTACTCCTCAATACATTAGATTTCAGAAACTGGTACTGAAAATCTTGTAAGGAAATAGCTCTGGGTCCAGTGTTTTGGCAGACTGATTACATAAAACACCTACACAAGAACTGTAAAATTTCCAGCTGAATTGAATTGAGCAACAATGCATACATTTTCATCCATTACTTAGTACATGTGGAAATAAGAATGATATCATTTGAGAAAAAGCAAAGGAATCTGGTTTTGCCTATTTTGTCTGTGTGTATGTGTGTGTGTTTGTTTTGAGACCTTCTAATAAGAAAGTCTATGAATGACACATCAATGAAACTGAACTGTCTTTCTCCTCCGTTCATAGGACCCTATATAAGATCAAAGCAGTTTGGGCTCCTGGGTGGCTCAGTTGGTTAAGCAACTGCCTTCGGCTCAGGTCATGATCCTGGAGTCCCGGGATCGAGTCCCGCATCGGGCTCACTGCTCAGCGAGGAGCCTGCTTCTCCCTCTGACCCTCCCCCCTCTCATGTACTCTCTCTCATTCTCGCTCTCTCAAATAAATAAATAAATCTTAAAAAAAAAAAAAGATCAAAGCAGTTTAACTCCTCATCTTATACATAAATTCTTCCATTTTGCTTCACTCTTTGTTTGAGGCTCCAAAAACATCAAACCTGGTCATCACCCTACTTCAATCCTTTCCGTGACCTCCTGCTGCATTTTGCACAAAATCCCAGCTCCTTCCCACAGTCTACAAGAAAGCCTGATGTGGCCCCGGCTTATCTTAGGACATTATTCCCAGTCTTTCTACCCCTCTCACCTGGGCCCTGCCTCCTTGACCATAATCTCAGACCAGCCTGGCTCCTTCGCAGGCTTTTCCCTTAATTCAAATGTCACCTTCTCAAGGCAATATGCGTATATATGTGTATTAGTGTATACATGTGTGTATATGTATGTGTATAAAACAAGTTTTTTTATTTCAATATTACATATGTAATTTATTTTCTTGTCCAGTTCCATCTCTTTCTTTCTACCCCTTGAGGACAAATAATTGTACTAACACCTATCTATGCATTTATTTATTCATCATTTCCTCATGATTAAGCAGCTGCTATTCTCGAGGCCCTGTTCATGGGATATAGCAGGGAGCAGGGTCGCTGGCCTTGTGGGTGTTATATTCTAGTAGGGAGTGAACTAGACAATAAATAATGGACAGACTAAATATGTGGAAGCTGATAAAGGTGACAATCGCTATGGAAAAAGGAAAAAGAGTGGGTCAGTGAGATGAGCACTGGCATGGATGGAGATGGAAAGCAGGAAGGGGGGTAATTTCATATAAAGCAACCAAATAGGCTTCGCTGAGAAGATATTGGAGCAAAAGCTTCAAGGAGATGAAGGAGTTAGCAGAGAGGAAAGAGAATGCAAATCATACATGGCCTTACAAGGTATTTTTATTTTTTTATTTTTTTTAAAGATTTTATTTATTCATTTGACAGAGAGAGACACAGCTAGAGAGGGAACACAAGCAGGGGGAGTGGGAGAGGGAGAAGCAGGCTCCCCACTGAGCAGGGACCCCCGATGCGGGACTCGATCCCAGGACCCTGAGATCATGACCTGAGCCGAAGGCAGACGCTTAACCGACTGAGCCACCCAGGCGCCCCCTTACAAGGTATTTTAAAGACCAGCTTACACTCTGAGCGAAATAATGTGTGGTTTCTTGTGCTAGTCACTGTTCTGGGAACTTCATTTGTATTAATTGACTTAGTCATCACTAACAATCCAATGAGTTACATATTGTGTTTATCTCATTTCACATGAAGAAATTAAGTCACTTGCCCAGAATTATACAAATGAAGCCCGAATATGAACCCATGTCACAAGACTCCAGATCCCTACAATATCCTGCCTCTTGGTCTAGAAAATTCTGATCCAGTGATTCGGAGACTTCAGTGCAGAGGCCCTAACTACCTGCTTCCTTAACAAGCTGTCCAGGTGATTCGGATGTAGATGGTAAAGCGCCACAATTTCCCACCAGTCTAATTCCTCCTCCACATGAAAACTTTCCAGATATTTTAAGGTAAGTATCACACTCATTTCCTATCCTTACCATCCCCATCGTTTGTCAAATTGGGGAAAATTTCCTTAGACCAGTTGAAGCATCTACTCAATACACACCCCCACTCCATCTGGTTTCATGTGAATTTCATTATAGGGCTGAGGCTTTGGGGTAAACAACAATGCTGAATGAGGAAAGGAATGAATATTTATTGAGGGTGGGTGCCAGGTATTAAGTGCTAGGGACTTAAAACATTTTATCTGACTTTAACCTCAGTAACATATAAAAATATATAGATACAGGTGCAGATATAGATATAGATGTGTATCTATCTAGGAGATGGCTAGAGTATGCTAATTGCCATTTCCCAAATGAGGAAACTAAGTCTGCAAAGGCTAAGCAAGCAGTATCTAGGATTCAATGACTCTAAAGCCAGCCAACTTTTCACTACCCACTCTAACCATTCAATCCCCAACCCCCGCCATTGTTTCATTCTGTAATTGGAGACCGAAGTCTAATCTTCCAGAAGAATGCTATTTAGTGTGTATTTCCACTCTCCAGCATCCATCATTTCTGTAAGTTGAAAGAACTCCTATATTTATTCAATGAGAGCCAAGCCTCTTCCATGGGCACTAAATTAGCTCAAAAGAAGAAAGCAGAAAATATGCACTCATAATGCTAAAATTCAAATGAAAGCCAAATATTTTATCTCTTTATTTCTTTGTAGAAGATTATGGTGATTAATGGTGATACAGAGCTTGCCTTATATAAAAAGGCTCTCTTTTCATTTCCTAAACAATAAATGTCAGTGTGCATAACCCAGCCATCTATTTTCTCTTCCCACCCCCAAACCTGGATCCTGAGGGGGAAAAACGGTTTACAGGTCATGGGAATGTGGCAGAATCACATCCTGAAGGACACGGGAGGTGTCTTTGTGGATCTGACTCCCAGCGCAGCGCTTAGTTGTCTCACTGAGGACAAGGAGGCTGCTGGGCATCTGGGACTTAGGGTGCCCCACACGCCACGGTGTGTGGGTACCTCTGTGGAAAGAAGAAGACACTTCTTCTCTTAGCTTTTCATGCTATCTCCCAAGTCATTACTCTAAGGCACAGACTCATGGAACACCATACCTTGGAGAGCACCTTGCCCAAATTTCTCATTTTAGAAATGAGAAAAAGGACTCTGAGAAGGAAAAGCAATTAACCAGTAATGGGGCTGTTGGACTGAATCATTAAGGGGGAAAAAACACATAACTTGGGAGTTAGAAAGCTGGGGTCCAAGTCCCAGTTCCACTATGTGCTAGTTGTGTGGCCTTAGCAATATTTAGCCTCTCAGACTCAGGATATAAATGTTGTTAGCAACACGTGCCTTAATTACCTCAGATTATTGGGGGGGGGGAATGTGTGTGCATGTGTATATAATAACAATCATTTTGAGTGCTTAAAGTTCTACATAAACTAAAACTGTTATAATTTGAAACTAAGTCTTGTACTTTCTATTCCAATATCAATTTGGGCATGCAATTGAATATCATTGCAGCTGTTAATCATAATAAAGGTTAAAATTCCCATGCACCAGGCCCTTAACAAATGTTATGGCATATGACTGACATCTATCAAAAGCTTGATGAAATGGGTTTGATTATACCCTTTTACAGATGATGAAAATAAAACAGAGGGCGCCTGGGTGGCTCAGTCAGTTAAGCATCTGCCTTCGGCTCAGGTCATGATCTCAGGGTCCTGGGATCAAGCCCCGTGTGTCAGGCTTCCTGCTCGGTGGGGAGTCTGCTTCTCCCTCTCCCCGCTGCTGGTGCACACTCTCTCTCTCTCTCAAATAAATAAATAAAATCTTTTAAAAAAGAAAAGAAAAGAAAGCAGAGACAGACCAAATAACTTGTGCAAAGTCACACACACGGAAGCTGGTCTCGTGCTAAAGCTCACGAATGTTATATAGGCACAGTTATATAGCATCTAACCATAACTAGCTTAAGGAACTGTGTTATCTATGAAAAGAACACTTTCAGATATCAGAGTTTATAAAATGACTGGTTCTCTTTTCTGTTGCCTTTAGCATTGATTGGGAAACAAGGAAGCCAGTGTAATCCTAAGAACTTATGTGCCAGACAGGTAGAAACCACAGGCATCTCCTGGTTATAAGCTAGATATAAAAGGTCACCTGTCTGTATTCCAATTATATCAAATAATAGCTGGACGGATGCTCATTCTTCATTGCTTTTAGAAATCTTGAGATCGAAGTTCATTGCAGCTGCCCACCTCCCTGGAAATTTCCTATTTTCTTTCAGGTAATTAATTTATGACACTTGACACTGGCCTTGCTGTCAATATATGCAAGCAAGTCCTTCCTTCCCCGTGTTTGCTGCAAAACACCCTTTATTATTAGGATCAAAATGTCTTTTTTTCCATCATTGAGCCAGGGATGTCCAACCTTCTTAGAGTCTGTGACTCCTTAGCATTTTTCTGATTTTGTAACCGTAACATTAAAGGAAATGAGAGTTACTTCCAAGCTGTAGATACAGCCTTTGAGATAATTAGTAATATAATAAAGTGTGAGAAAACGAGAAATCCAACGCTGGGCCTACCTGACACAGTATGAAGCCATCATTCCCTTCACTCTGTACTTTTTACATACAAGGCACTGTGCTATGTTCTTCAGCTGCTTAGGTGCTAATCAGGGACTTGGACAAGAACACAAAGGGACAAATTACTGGCCCCGGGTGAAAACAAACAAATAAGTTTTGAAAATCACAGTAGAGATAGGAAGAAGATGGTATAAGCATTTCAAGGGGTCCCACAGACTGGGAAGGATGAGGAAAGGATTCTAGCAACAGGCGTAGGAAGGTAGAGGAGGAAAGGACACGGCTGCTGAGGCGGTATGGTGTGAGGACACAGGGAGGGGACATTCCTGAATCTAGCTCTGCAAGTCCTCTGATTTGATGGCATGGTTTCTAGCAAACACGGTACAGTAGACCAAACACGTTTGAGCTCAGGCCAGTTCTAGTTCTTACTAACTGACTAAACTTGAGCAAGTCTGTAAGTCTCCCTGAGCCTCCGTTCTTTCATCTGTAAAAGGCAGACAATAATATATATCTGAGAGTTATTTTTATGCTTAAGTGAAATGACATAAGTGCACGCACCAATGAATGTTGATTTCCTTTGCCCTCCTCTGTTTGACCGGAAAATAGATCCCTTGACATAAAACATAAGGGTATTTTCTCATTATTCCCCTTTCCCTTTCTAGCCTCAACTTTTACAAACAGATAACGGAGACAGAATTTAGAGTTGAAGGGAATCTTAAAGAAAAATAACAATGTATTGCAGCAGAAGAACCACCCATTTGAGGCCCAGAGCCTGCGACTTCTCAGTCACAGGCAAGATAATACCAGGCTCAGAATGGCAGGATGGGGATGGGTGGGTCGTCAATCCTAGCCTAGGCCCTCAGTTCTAGTCCAGAGGCCACACAATCTCAGGTCTTTCTTACCCACTTAACCTCTCTGAGCCTCAGTTGCCTCAAAAATACACAGGATCCCTGCAAGGATTGAATGAGGTGGTATTTATAAAACACTCAGTACAATCCACAATGGAATTCAGTAGGGAATAGCTATTAAACTTTGATTTTCACAATTTAACAGACTAATAAATTGAAAGAACTAATGGCAGAAGAAAGAATTCATGTTTAAAATACCTCCTGTGAATAAGGTGCTGGGGTAGGGACTCCAGCTTCTGGGCAGGCATCAGCGTTCCTGGCAGAAGAGACAGCTGCTCACCGGACTTGCCACAGGTCCCTGTCGGACTCTACAGCTCCACACTGCCCCAGGTGCCAGATCAAGTCGGGCTACCGGGAGGTTTCCCCATCAGTGCCACAACCCCCTCGGTGCATTCTCACTTTCTAAAAAAGAACACAAAAACAAAAACCCAAACCTGAGCCAATGAGCAGCTAACCTGAATTAATCTCCCAAAATATCAGATGCCAAATGTTCTGTAACTTTCCCATTCTTTGGGGTTTTTATTTCTCCCACAGAACAACTTCCAAAATGTGCAAAGAGCACAGTAGGTGGCTCTCTTTAATATTTCACGGGCAAGGCGACAGTGACTCACCAGATCCTACGTCTGTGTCACCAGCAGAAGCCCTGACAAAGTTGAGCAACAAATGAAACTGTGTGTGCTGGAGATAACCTTTATTTTTTTTTCTCTTCTGCTTCCTCCTCTGATTTCCTCCAGCCACATTCTGCTTTTCTAACAGTGCCAGGTAAGATGACGCTACCTGGGTACCTTTTGGCAAAAGCAAACATATGCTTCCAAATGCCAAAAGCAAGGAGCAAAATGTTTCTCCCAGAACTGCATTTGCAAGCCTGTCTGCTTGCTGCAAAGCAGAGAAACCTGATGGCCTGTGGGGAGTCTCAACGGATAAATGGCCCCATTGCCTGGGCCAGAAACAGATCTGTTCATTTTCCTACGTAAGCCTGCAGCCATCGGTTTCCACAGGGAGGACTGGGGCTCCAGACCAGGGATCAGCACTGCCAGCAAGCAGCGAGTGGTCTTTTCTGCAAATGCGGCCTTGCCTACTGCTCTCCATTCCATCCTCTACCCACAGCATTAGTGAGAGAAGTGAAGAACGCTATGGTCACTCATGACATTTGTTGCTCAATCTTCTTACTACCCTATGAATTAGCACAAGGATGACAGAGGGAAGAAACCACTCAGAACAGGAAGAAATACATGATACAATTCTGAACTTTATGTCTTCACAGTCCCCCTCCTCTTAGGAATGGAAGGTGCATTACATCAAACGCAGGAGAGTAGGAAGGTTGCCTTTAGAGAGCAGGGCTTTCGAACTTCCTCTGCTGAGAGCTGGCCCCGCTCACCTCTACAGAGCATGCTTACGGATTGTTCCCTCAGCAAGGAAATTTCCTCTTTGGGACAGAAAGCATACCCTGCAATCACGAGCCCAATAAGGTCAACTTAACTGAGGTAAGTTGTTAAAGAACTCACTGGAGAGGTGACGGGGTGTGATGGGGAAAAGCCCTTAACTAGAAATTACAAGGTGTGAACTGTACTCCCAGGGATGAAACGTAATAACCGTGTGACTCTTAGCAACCCCCCCTTTCTCTGAGTCTCACTCAGTCTCTTCCTCTATAAAATTGAGACCAGCTAAGAAGAGATATCATTTAATGAGCAACTATTCACTACTTATACTTTATGTCATTCCACTTAATTTTATCGTCACATGAATCCTTGGGGTTTTTCTTTTCCATTTTAGAATTGGATAAAACAAAAGCTCTAAATGGTGAAATACATAGCTCAGTATGACCTAGCTGTAGAGGAATTAGGGCTGAAATTTGAATTTGATCACAAAACCTAAGCTCCTTGCACCATTAATATGCCTGCCATGTCCTTCTCTCAGGGCTATTGCAAGTAGCAAGAAAGATAATATATATGGAATACGCTTTGGAAATTTTAAAGTTCTCTACATATGTATGTATGAATTTTGTACCAAATAATCCGGATAAGGAGGAAAGGTATAACTGGGTATCCTTTCTTTAAAGAACTGGAACCAAAAAAAAAAAAAAAAAATTACCTTCCAATCTCCCTTCCATCCCTTTGTTCTGACCTTATTTTTAACATTTTCCTTTTGCCCACAAGACCCCTATTTCTCAGGCACGCGTTCAGATGTATCCTGGCCAGCTCATCACAATGCATGCACACGGAACAGGCTGATGGAAGCAAGTGACCCCATCCCCTACAAATGCTTGGTGCAGGAGGTACCTTCAGAGGCACCACCAAGTTCTCCCCTGCCCTCAAGATGTATCACACCCCCTCCTATGCACTCATCAATACCCCACGCAAATGGGAGGGACTGGGAAGCAGGCAGCCAACTATAAATGCTAAACACTCAATTCGGGGACTTACGGCATAGCCAGGAGACAGTAGTAAATAACTGCATGAAGTCAATCAGAATAAAATAAATTTTCATGAGCCTGGTGGGGATATGTGAGGGGAGCTATTTCATTTTAAAAATAACAATAATTAAGACTAGACTAGGGATGTGTAGTATTTATGTTTAAATAAGGTAAGTCTGTCCAGAGGGACTTAATTTAGCAACATCATGGCATAATCCCAAAGAAGTACATGAGAACCGTGTTGCTGTTTTCCTCTACTAAAGAAAACATAAAGTTGCTTGTCTGACCTAAGACAGCAGGAATACAAGGCTTAGCACTGTCTGTAACATTGAAGGAACTTGAACTTCTCTTGTCTTGTTACTTTTCATCAAATTCAAGACCCTCTTTGCCAATAAAGGATGCCTCAGACCAGAGCTTCATAGACCTGAGGGGCTTGGCCTAAAACCGAGGGGGCTTGGCATCACTGAGAAACATTAATTTTATATTCCAACTCAAGCATCCATGATCAAAGTCACATAGAGACAGCACACAGAAAACACTTTCTATAAAAGCTGTTCAAACTCCAAATAAGAAAACGCCGCAGCATTCCAGATTTAAAAAAAAAAAAAAAAGTCACTTTAAGGTAGTATGAAGTCACCTTTCTGAAAATCCACCGTCTCCAGGGTTAGTGTATAACAATATTTACAATAGTGGCCATCAATCTCAAATTAACCAGATGCCAGGCCAGCCACTGCGCTAAACATACTATTTGAATTATCCCATTTCATCCTCCCAACTACCCTCAGGGCTCATTGTGATCTTCATAATCTCCATGTTGCGGCCGGGGGTGGGGGGAAACTGAGTACCAGAAAGATTGGATAACTTGCCCGACCAAGTTCACACAGCTAATACTCGGCAGAGCTAGAATCAAAACCAGGTAAATCCTCCTCCTCGGCTGGTAGCTAACCCAAGATCGGTGGAACACAGCAGCAAAAGCGCTTCCAGAGGCGCTGTGGAACTCAATTTCAGCACCGGAGGTGGAGGGAAGACAGGCTGGGGACTGGTTCTTAAATGAAACGGCATAAGTTTGCTTTTATATTTGTGATTTTTCTCTTCAACTCAGCTTCCTTGTTCCCTCCCAGCACTCAGAACTGACAGGGGCCATGGCTCCGTAAAGCCAGCTATTCCTAACCGTGGGGCATCCTATCCCCTACAGGACCACCAGCTTCCTCCCGGATCTAGGAGACAGCTGTGAGTACCAAGCCAAGTCATCGGCGCCCCAGCGTCCCTCCCCTGGCCACCGCCTCCCCAGGAGCCTGCCAGACACCCTCGGCAGGGGCATCTTTCTGAGAAAGCGGGTCAGGGGAGGACGGAGCGAAGCTACAAGCAGCCTTTCCCCAGGCTGTCACAGCTCCTGGCTGGGAGCGGCATGAGACACGCTGGGACACACTGCCCTCTTCTTTCCTCCCCGCTCACAGCAGCGCCCTGGAGAAACCCAGGCGGGGGTACACCAACAGAGATCCCTCAAAGGGCTGGAAGTGGGGTGCAGCAACGCGCAGCCGTCCCCAAACTGCGGTACCTAAATCTCCACAAAGCAAAGATGGGGCTCTGGACAGCTGGGTTCGAGTCCCGACCACAGCAGTAACTAGCTGTGTGATCTATCCCAGTCGCTGCCTCGCTCTGTGCCACAGTTTGTCCTTCTGGAAAATAAGAGGGTTGAAGGAGACGATTTTCAGGAGTCCTTCCACCCTGAGATTCTGTGGGTAGGTGATTCCTCCGAGCCCTCACGACAGCGAGAGACTCACCTTTCTTGGGAAGCAGAGTGGGTGCAGCGAACCAGTGGGGATGGGTGCAGGGTCGCCCGGCACTGCTTCTTTCGGTGAGTCTGGCCAAAGCGGAGCCCGGGGACCCTGATCCGGCCGGTCTTCCCCCAATGAACCTCTTACTTTCCGCCGCACTTTCTTTTTCCCCCTTTGGGGCTCCTCCCCCGGCGCGGCGCGATTGGCCGCCGCCGCGCTGCTCGGGCTCCACCCGCCGCCCTGGCTCGCCAGTCCCCGGCGCTCCGAGCTTCGCGGAGCCGCGGCCGCGGGGCGGCACCGAGGGCAGCCCCGCCCGCGGCGAGGAGGAGCCGCGCTGGGCCGGCCTGCGGACCGACGCGAGGCCGCGCCTGGCCCCGTCTGCTCTCCGCCACCGCCTCGGCTGGCTTGAGCGCGCCCGCAGAGGAGAGGGTGGGTCCCGGTGATTGGCCCGCTGCCCGGCGCGCTAGGAAGATACGCCCCCACTATACACAGAGATGCACACATGCGTTCATTGCAAGATCCTGGTCTTAGAGGCGAGATCGATGCCACCCTGCCTTTTCTCCCCGGCTCTGTGTACTAAGCTGTTCTGCTGCACCAAAGCCCTCAATCAATTCAGACTACAGGATGTGCGCGCGCCCACCGTGTGCCAAGCACAGAGTGCAACAGGAAGAAACAGACTTAATTTCGGTGTTCCGGAGCTCTTGCTCCCACAATTGACAGTCGTGGGACAAACAAATGGTCGTGACAGCAGGACTGAATCTGTATTTTCCACGGGTAGATACCCAGTGCCTAGCACAGCGCCTGGCACAAAGTAGGCCCCCAATACATGTGTATTCGAATGAATGAATAAATGTATGAACGAATGAAATAATCGTTATAGAAGGAAATAACCTCAAAAATATTACTTGCCTTTCTTTCATCCCCATTTCTCCAGATTTCTGCCAGAGACCTCAAGTGCTCTCTCCCATTCTAGATGGTAGTCTGTATAATCATCCTAACAGGGTTTATAATGACTTTCATTGTTCTTTGTTCACGAACCTTCTGTTGGTAGTCCCTCGTGATTTCTTCCTGACTGTAGTCATCTGTCCCCATTTTTGACACCTCCTAACAAAGGCCATCTACAAAGGCCATTGTCTCTTCACACATGGCTTGCCCACTATCACCTCCTTGACTTTTTTTCTTCCACATTACGCAATTGAATCTTATTAATTTATCCAAGAAAGGGAGATCCAGAGAAAGCAATTAAGGCAAAGGAGAAAAAAAGACATGAACGGAGAAAAGGGGCTGAATGGACTATCAGGTGGAACTAGTAGGTGGCAGTCTCTACAAAGATGTCCAGCAATGCAAAATTCAGACAGTGCCCCTGCCTTCAAGGAGCTTAACTCCCCACCCGCAAAATAACAGGATAATCAAAGCTGTAGAAATGTTCATGTTCTTGCGCTTACTAATATCACTTATGAAAGTTAATCCCGGGGGCACCTGGGTGGCTCAGTCGTTAAGCATCTGCCTTCGGCTCAGGTCATGATGCCAGTATCCTGGGATCGAGCCCCGCATTGGGCTCCCTGCTTGGCGGGAAGCCTGCTTCTCCCTCTCCCACTCCCCCTGCTTGTGTTCCCTCTCTCGCTGTGTCTCTCTCTGTCAAATAAATAAAAATAAAATCTTAAAAAACAAAAAAAGAACGTTAATCCCGAGAAATGATTATTTGTCTCTGGCTACCTGACTCATAGTCCATGCTCACAACATTGTTACTGAACCCAAAAGCAAGTAATGCAAAAGAATTTTTAAAATTACCTGTACAAAGCAAAAATAAAACCGTTCTTTGATTTATTATTCATTCATTGAACATATTCAGGGCATGGACTTTTGTTCTTATATAATACATTTATCAAGCACTTACATAGGTGCTTACAATGTAGTAGGCACGTTGCATATATCGGCTCATTTAATTCTCATGACCAATAGGGTACTATTATTATCTGCAACTTATCAATGAGATAGAGAGAAGTTGTATCTTGCCCGTGGCTACAAGCGTACAAGTGGAGAATGCAAGATGAGAACTGAGGCAATGAGTCTTCCTGCTATTAGCTGCGCCACTATACAGTCTCATGTGCTTCCTAGAAGTCAAGACTGGGCGCTCCGCACATGCTGGTGATTCAAAATTGAACCACATATAGTCCTGGACTTTGAAGGACTACTCATAGCTTAATGAGGCTGACAGACATATAGAAAAATAATCATTGTATTATATATTGTAATTTGAAGATAACATAAATGGTTGGGAATGGAAAATGAGGAAATAACTAATGCTGTATATTCACACAATAAAATATCTGCTGTCAAATTAACATATTATGAAAATATGTCCACAAAAGAAAAAGGCTTACAATATAATAACTTTGTGTAAAAGTTATGGAAACATACGTCCAGTAACTGAAAGAAATGTGGAAAAGTGTTAATGTGTTGGGATTATGAGAGTATAAGCATAATTTTTAAATTTGCTTTAATGTCAAAATGTTATTGTAACAATTAAGAAAAAATGTTTTAGAACTCATGTACTAGGCATTCAATGAACAATTGTCCCCTAAATGAATGAATGACTGAGGCTACAAACTCATGAGTGTCAGCACCTAACAGTGTTGGGTGTGTAGAAGATGCTCGGTAAAATATTCTAAAGTTGATTGAAGTATTTGGAAATGCATTACTCTCTCCTTCCCTCTGTTACTATCCCCTACCTCTTTTTTCAGATTATCTTTACTCATATGCCTCAGAATATTGCTAGTCCCTTGAAACCAATCTAATCAGAGTCTTGGCCCTAACCCTTTAGAGTCTAGGTATCAAATGACCTCCTCTTAGCCAAATTCAATGGTTAATTCTCAGTCTTCATCTTACTTGACCTATCAGCAGTATTAGATACAGTTGATCAGTTTCTCCTTCAAACTCCTTCTTACCTGACTTCTCATTTTCCATTGATTCATCAGCTGCTCCTTTCCAGACTCTTGTTGGATCCTTCACCTCTTCATCATCTCTGAAGTTTAGAATGGCTCAGAACTTATCCTTGATGTGCTCTGTTCCCTCCCTGGGAGATCACATCCAGACACATAGCATTCTCAAACATTTGTGTGACAATGACCAGTGAATTTAATCTACAGTCTGAAACCCAGACTCTATTTACCCTGTTGCTTCCTTTATATATCTTCTTAGATGTTTCATATATATTTCAAACTTTACATACTCAAAAAAAAAAAAAAAACTATTTCCACCCCTCACCAAACCACCCCATCTCCCAGTTTTCCCAGTTTTGTAAACAACACCATCTCTTACCCAGGTGCTCAGGCCAAAAAGTTGGATTCGCCATTGATCCTTGGCTTTTTGTCATAGCTCATCTGCAAAAAAGCAGCAAATTTTCTGTTTCCTTTACATTCAAAACACATCTCAAATCTGACCACTACTTTTCTTCTCCACCACAACCACCATAGCCCACATCACTGTCCTCTCTCTCCATTCATTGGCCCTCTGCTTTAAATTCTTGCCTCCAGGGTCTTTTCTCACCCTTCCAAGTGACTTACCAATGGAAATCAGAATAAATACAAGCTAGGCGTTGAGGGCAAGGACCTTGGAGCCAGACCAACTGGGTTCAAGGTCAAATTCTGCAACGTATTAATGTAACTGGTCAAGTTACTTAACTTCTTTGTGTCTCAGTTTCATCAACTGTAAAATTAATTAATAATATGATGTCTACATCAGAGAGCTGTAAAATTAAATGAGTTCATTGGAAAAGAGACTGGCACATCTGAAGTACTATATAAATATTAGATATTATTTTTACTATTAATAAAATGTCATCCTCTGCTCTCAAATATTCAATGAATTCTCATCATGATTAGAGAAATTTCCAGAGTGCTTACAGTAGCCTACAAGAACCTACATGATTCAGCACTGAATTATTTCTCCAGATCTCTTACTGTGTGCTCCTCACTGCTGTCTGCCCATGCTAACATGTTGCCATGCCGGACCCTTTGCATTTGTTATTCCCTCTACCTGGAATTCCCTTCCCCCTGGCTTGCTCCCTTACTTCATTCACGTCCCTGCTCAATTGTCACCTTCTGAAACCCTTTCCCAACAACGATATCAAGTACTACTTCTTTTATACTTTATCTTAATTTTTTTTATTTTTAATTTGCCTTTTGAATGTTGCCTTCACTGCAATGTAAGCTTCAGGAGGGAGATATGATGTTTCCCTAGCAAATAGACAGTAGTCTGGACATAGTATTCATTTAATAAACATTTGCTAAACTATGAATCCAGTCCAAAACTCTCATGATTCAACTGGGACCCAAAGATATTAAGTGACCAATTCCTTTCCCCCCTCCTTTGATTTACATTTTTTGCAAGGCCAGAATAATTGGAAGAGAAGAAATAAAACAGTAAATAGCTTTTCTTGGCTGGGAGCAGAGGAAAGAAAGTACAGTACAGAGACCTTTTACTTTAAGTTTTTGGATGGAAGGTGAAGAGCAGGACTGAGCCAAAAGGGAAATTGCGAACAAGGAAACAAGTAATGATGTCACCTTCCCTGTCCTTTTATGTTCCCCCTTTTTATATTTCTTAGCCCTTTTTCCCTTCCATCCCCCCACCCCACCCCAAGCCCAATAGCTGTTCTCTCTATGTCCCCTTGCAGGACTCAACTATGCCTTTTCCCATTGCCCCTGCAGTGCCCTGTTTTCCAAGTCAATTCTCCTTCTTGCTCCTTAGAATTTCTGTCCCTGATAAAAGCCCTTCTACCCTCAGTTTGGTTGGTCTAGGTGTAGGTAAACAAGCCGGTTGAACGTAGTTGTGTTAAGATGGAGACTACTAAGAGCTCAGCGCTATCTCACCAGTGGTATGTGCTCAGGTGCCCAAATGCTATTGAAAGTCAAGTGATGGGGCGCCTGGGTGGCTCAATCGTTAAGCGTCTGCCTTCGGCTCAGGTCATGATCCCAGGGTCCTGGGATCGAGCCCAACATCGGGCTCCCTGCTCAGCGGGGAGCCTGCTTCTCCCTCTCCCACTCCCCCCGCTTGTGTTCCCTCTCTCGCTGTGTCTCTCTCTGTCAGATAAATAAATAAAAATCTTAAAAAAAAAAAAAAGGAAGTCAAGTGGTTTGGAAGAGAAAATTTGGCTGTGCAGTGGGAGACTTTCTTCATGCCTATCCCTCCACCTAACGGCTATGTGACATGCAACCCTAGAAGAAGAGAGGTGAAAGGGGGAATTCCTGGATCTCTTCCAGAACTCTCTTTACACAGGGGTGAAGGTGAGCCCCAGGAATAGGTGACTCCGCATGGAGGTGTCAAAGTTCAACACAGCTGGACATTAGTTAAATCCAAAGAAAATGGATTTTATTCTGTGATTACTGACAGCTTGAAATACAGAAATGCTTCAAATGTAGGTGTTAAAACAACAACAACAACAAAAAAAAAACCTAAGCTTCATTCTGATTTGTGCAGAGGAAATTTAGGTGTTTCAAAAGAGAATGAGGGAGTGAGGAGGAGAGGGGTTCAGGAGAGTCAGAGAAAAAAAATTACAAGAGATTGGTCAATGTAAATACGATTAGGCCAGCTGTATCTGCAGGTTGGAAGTTATTGAAGTTAAGATCCTATCCTCCCACAGAGACTGGCCTTCCTGATGATTACATTTCAAAGGAGTAGCTCTCAGGTCCTTGAGAAAGATCCTTCAGTGTTGAGATACATATTCACAATCCTGAGCCCTTTTTAGTAAATGCTCTAAGAAAATGAGGTCAGAGGTCTATCATCAGATGTTGGCTAGAACAAACAGTAAATTTTCCTGGCAGCCTTGAACTTTCTCAGGCAGGCATTTTAATGGGAGGTAGGGTCATCACACGGGCACAGCCTTATGCTGCTAAAAGCTACAGTAGAGTTTGGTCTAGTCTCTTAGCACAGTGGTTTGGATGGAGTTGTTATGTGCTAAGAATTCTGTAGTGCTCAGAGACCACTAGATTCTCCCACTAGATACCCGTCGTTGGAGAATCAGAAACCCCATTTTCCCAGTTGCTTCTCCTTTAAAACTGACTTCGCCTCCCTTGGAATGCTTGTGTTCATGGTCAGGCCCCTCCTGTGCCGTCACGGGAGCATATCTAGATGAGTGACAGGGTGACGGGCAAAGACATGTTTTCCAAAAGACAGACTGAGTCTTCTTGGCCTATGGCCTAAAGCTCCTAGAGACTGTTAGAAAAGACCTAATTTTCTCTCCCTGCTTTTCTCCTTCCAAACAGAAGCTTTGAAGTAAAGGTCAGGATTTTAATAAAGTCTTGGAGGAAGGTTATTATGCAATTTTGACACTTAACTACAGCAGGAAATGTAAAGACAAGAACTTTGCATGCAGAAAGGAGAAACTTACCTTTATGGTTCTCACTTGGTCTTGTAAGTAGTTAACAACACAATTACCAGCTTCCAGCCTCCATAATCTAATCCAAATTGAAAGCATGCTCTTTATAGAGATATCATCACCTATATTATCCCATAAGCCAAACCACTGCAATATTCTTTAGAGCAGACTCAATCTCAGTCGTTCACTCTCTGGTGAATAACAACCAATCAGTGCCAGGTAAAATCATGCTAATATTTGCTTGTTCCTACAGCACTATAAGAGGGCTGGGCCATTTAGACTTTTTTTTTTTTTTTTTTTCCCCTGTGCAGCAGGAGGAAGACTGAATGATCTCCTAGAAGGCAGGCACTTATATTACTCATCTCCAGAGAAGGATTTTCAAATAGTCATCTGGGATTCAGAGACTTTGTATGGGATTTTTTTTTCTCTGCCACCAGCATTAAGAAATTTGTTTTATCTTTTATTCATTTGTTTATTCAAACGTGTTAAACATTCGCTCTATACAGGCCCTGTGGGTGATGCTGTGGTAGGGTGGACATGGACCTTTCATTATAGAAGAAGACACAATGTCTACTTAGATTCTACAAAGCAAGGTTGAAATAATCTCTCTTCTTCAATGAACAACTATTACATGGCATGCCCTTCAGACATGCATTATTTCTAAATCTTACAATAGTTTTGAAAGGTAGACCTAGTTTTCCCTACTTTTAGCCTTGAGAAAATAAAGTCAGAGAAGCTTACTTGCCTAAGGCCCCACAGCTAGTTAGAGTTAAATCCAGTGGCAAATCCCAGATTCAACACCTTCTGAAGGCCAGACTTCTCCATGCTACACTAAAGGCCATGAGAAAGTTCAAGTAAAATACTTTTGGAGTATGGAGGAAGGAAAATTGCTTCTGTTTGGAGGGGATCAAGGAAGGAAACTGAGAAGGTGCCAGTAGGAGGGGCTGGAAAGACAGATGGAATTAAGATTCGTGGTGATGAAGAGGGAAGGAGTGAGCAGCTACAGAACAAGGGAACAACATTCCCTTGATGTTGGATGGATTGAATAAATATTCATCCATCCAACTACTATTCCATATATAAATAAAGGAACTGCAACGTGAGGTGGTAAGTGCTTCTGGAAAGAGATAGCACGATGCTCATGTAAGCACACGATGACGAGAGGTGGGAAAGGAGAGTGGGGTGACTCCTCTCACTCGCCGGAGAACATGTGGAAAGGAGTGGGAGAAAGGGCTCAAAACTATATTTCAATTAGATATTGGAAGAAAGGGGGAAATCCTATTGAAATGACCCATTAGAGAACAAGAGCTGTAACTGACTGGACTTTATATCCCAGAACGGTGCTTGACATAAAAAAATGTTTGAACAAATGCATGAGTTACTGATGCCTGCTGAGGCTCAGGTGCTCTCTACTCCTGGCGCTTTTTACAAACATTACGTCATCACCCCAGCATCTCCATGAGACAGGTATTTATTTTTTTCCTATTTGAGACATACGAAGAATTCTAAGGCCCATTGAGGTAAGATGGCTTGCTCAACATCACAGAGCTAAGAGGATGTAAAGCTGGGATTTAAGTTTTAACACTAGACCTTGTCATTTTTTTTCCCCCACTCTCTGTCCTGCTCCAAATGCCAGGCTAAGGCAGTGCTGTCTTGTTAGCACTTTTGTTAGTATTGTAAAGAAACATTTTCTGGAAGTGTAACATGAATATGTCAATTTGCGCTAATCGTATGTGTAGAGCATGATGAATTTTCACCAAGTAAATACAACCACATAACTAGTATCCAGATCAAGAAAATCCCATTACCACAAGTGACAGACTTTGACTTTATATGATAGTCAGTATCTTCATTTCTGTTGCGATAAAATACTTCCCCTGTAAGTCTTCATTCACACACATACCATTCATGGGAACTCATGAGTTATTGAGTGATTACCTGCCTGGGAAATGAGTTAGTCGGTAAACAATAGCTCTTCTTTGGGGAGCATGTGTGCTCCCTGCAGTCAGAGGTTGCCTTTATTAGGCACAGCACCACAGATATGCCTTGGGATCACTGGGCCTGGGGCAAATCTGGCCGTGTCTAAATACCAAGCATTAAAAAGGGAAGCAGCAATGAGACTTCTCTAATTTGAAAGTTTATTTATAATTAGCATGCTGGTTTGTTGTATTCCTACAATTATAACCTGTGAAAGTTATAGTTGTCAGAGAGTTAGCCCAGATATGGAGAAATCTTGCAAAAGAAAAGGAAGAGTGGATGCTTCAGAGAGGAGAGAGTCATAATGGTACACTTAACTGGAGCAAGGTGACCTGGATTGTCATCTGGGTGTGACTGCTCATTCTCTGTGTCACCTGACACAGTCATGTCTGCTCTCTGAGCTTCTGGTTCTTTACCTTTAAAATGGTCATGAACTTGCAATTTTGTACTGGAACAGTGGTCATCAGCCCTTACTAAGCATCTAAATCACCTATGCCTTGTTAATTATGTTTTAGTGTGTTCTTGGACTGTTCGTTTTGTCTTTAATATTAGAGACGTCCAGTCCTTATGCTGACCAGTAGGTTGTGGGCATAGCATGAGATTAATCACCTCACTCCAGAAGTGATTCCAATAATTGAAATTTGATTAGAGAATGACTGGACTTGCTGGTCATATATTAGTTCATATATTAGTTCATATATTAGATCATGTATTAGTTCAAACGTAAATTTGGAGAAGTTCACAAATAGTCACTTAATCTGACTCCAAAAGCTGTATATTTAAAATATATTTATCTGAGAGAATGACCCCAGGGTTTTTATCACAAGAGATAATTAAATGTAAAATACATTTGATAAAATTTGCACATTTGTCATGGTTGAATATCACATAAAGTCCACAGGAAAAAAGAACAATTGAGAGATTATTTGACTGTTTTTGTGTATGTTTATTAATCTTAAATGAACTATCATATTGTTTGCTTATTTAAGATCTGCTTTGATATTTAGAAAGGTTATCATGTGAAAATAAAGATGAAGCCAATTCAGAGATTAAAACAATTAGTAAATGTAAAATCCTGTATTGCATTCCACAGAAAATGCACAGTAAACTTAAAAAAGATTTTGAGTATGAAAGCTGAGCAACCATATATACTCACATTCACTCTATAGAATACAAGATGACTTCCAGCTGGGAAGTCAGGGAAGTTTTATGGAGAGGGTCTTTGAGATCAGTCTTGAAAGATGGATTGGATTTGTCGAGAAGGAAGGGAGGTAGGAGGTACTTAGGCAGTAGACACAGCAGGGACAGACACACGTGCACAGCAAGGAGAAAAGAAAGAAATGGTGGATGTTTCTTGACTGTAGTCTCTATTCCTGGGAGTAGGTAAAGATAAGGTAAGAAAGGCTAGTTGGAAACTAGTCATGGCAGGCTTGGCTATGTTAAAGCATTGTCTCCTGAAACCACGGGAAGCCCTTCGAAGTTGATGAGTAAGGGAGCAAGTTGCTTCAGGTCACAGAGGTGACAGGAGTTAGAGGGGTCATCTGGAATTCAGATCGTCTGAGCTGGAGTCAGAAGATTATTCTCACTGTCCCCAGCTACTGGAGAGGGGTCGGTCAGTAGGGTTATGGAAGACTATCCATGGCAGATACTCGACACTTAAAGACTTGGAGACTTTTCTATAACAGTCTAAGTGTTAGGAAGTAGGTTCCATGAAAGTGAAAGACAAAAATGACATTTATAATGACTTTCCCCCTGGTACCTTCAAGGCCTTCTCCAGGGTAGAGAGCACCGGTTACTTATCAATGCAGATCAGTAGCATGCAGCAGGTTGGCATCAGGAAGCACAGAAGGGCATTGCATTAGAAACTGCAGAGGGAATTTAAAATTGACCGAATGCAATCACCCAAGCTGGAATTTGGCCAAGGGCTCGGGATTTAATATCACCACTCATCCTGGGTCCTTGTAAAGACCCTCTGTGGTCAGAGACCTTAATTTTATTGTTCCTGTAAAATTCATGGGAAAGCATTTCTCAGCCTTCCTCCCACCCCCAAACCAGGACTCTTTACTTTCTTTTCTTGGCCACAGTGCTTCCAATATGACTTTGATTGCTGCTGCTGATACTAAGACACTTTCATTGCCCCTGAAGGCCATTTTATTTATTGGTGCTATGTTTCTAAAAGATGTATTTCCTTCCACCAATATGGCAGCTGGCCACATAATAGCATAGGCTGGCATTTTGGTCACCACTCAAGAGAGCGGCAGATTGTGTAAATTCCACAGCTCTGCATGTCATTTGTGAGGTACCTTGAAAAAATTTTGTGCAGGTTGACTTTGCTTTAAAAAAAATCATAGAAAATATACAATTGTAGAAAATATAGCAGAAAGTAGAATCTAGTATCACATTTTAAAAGTCGAGGAGGTTTAATTATTATGCATATACACACACATAACTTTTTATAATGAAAACTAAAGCATAACTAGTATTAAAATTTATGTATAGAGTTAATATTGCAGAATATTTGAAAAGTCATGTGACAAACATCACATCCCAATAGTTAAATAGGCAAAAATGTGATCGAGCCATTAATAAATAAGGAAACGTAGTTCCAAAAATATTTGGAACTCTATTGAACTTCACTAGTTATCAAGGGAATGCAAATGTAAATAATAAAGAACATTTTTACACTTGAAAAAGACTTAAAACTAATTTTGCTAATGAAATTTTGGGATTACTGGTACACTGTTACATTTTCATGATGCTAACGTTAATAGACACAACTCTTTGAAGAAGTAATTTGGCAATTAAAAATCAAGATCTTAAAAATGTTATATTCGTCAAGCCAGAAATTTCAATCCTGGAAATTTACCTAAAGAAATAATTCAAAGAGGAAACTGTATCCACATAGATATTGATTACAAAAGGCAATAGTAAACTAAGGTTAATACCCAGTATATGTAAAGAATTTCTACAACTCAATAACAAAAAACAAATAGCCCAACTAAAAAATGGCTAAAAGACTTAAATAGACATTTCTTGGAAGAAGATATACAAATGGCCAGCAATCACATGAGAATATGTTCAACATCACTCATCATTCGGTAAATACAAATCAAAGCCACAATGAAATACCACCTCATACAAAAACAAAATTAAACAAAATAAAACAAAAATGGAAGAAAAAAAGAAAAAGAAAATAGATGTTAGCCAGGATGTGGAAAAATTGAAATCCTTGTGCACTCTTGGTGGAATGTAGAATGGTGCGGCTTCTATGGAAAACAGTATAATTCCTCCAAAAATTTTTTTAAAAAATGGAATTACTATATGATCCCACAGTTTCACTTTTGGGTATATACCAAAAAAAAAAAAAATGAAAACAGGTCTTGGAGAGAGATTTGTAAACCTCTGTTCATAGCAGCATTATTCATAATAGTCAAAAGGTGGAAGCAACGCAAGTGTTCATCGACTGACAAATGGATAAACTAAAGGTGGTATATACATTCAATCAAACATTATTCACTCTGAAAAAAGGACATTCTGACACGCGCTACAATGTGGATAAATCTTGAAGACATTATGCTAAGTGAAATAAGCCATTCACAAAAATACAAATGCTGTATAATCCCTCTTACATGAGGTACCTAGAATAGTCAAATTCATAGAGACAGAAAGTAGAATGGTAGTTACCAAGGGTTGGGAGTGTGGGGAATGGGGAGTTATTTTAATGAGTATAGGTTTTTGGTCTTGCAGTGGAAAGAAAAGGTTCTGGATGTTGGTTGCATTAGAACATGAATGTACTTACCACTACTAAACTGTGCACTGAAAAATGGTTAAGATGGTAAATTTAATGCTATGTGTATTTTAGCACAAATTAAAAAAAAAAACATGGCAATCTGATACTTAGGAAGTAAGAAAACTACAGTCAATATTGGCAGGTCATGCGATAGAGTACGATACAACCATTAGATGTTATAATTATACATAGTATAAGAAATCTTATAATATTTAAATTTTAAAACAATTCAAAACTCATTTAAAGACATGCAATCAATAATAAAAATGAAAATAAGTGATGCATTAAGATGTGTAGGACTGTATCTGTATAAACTTGTGATGTTTTATTTATATTATTCTACAATAATATTTGTGAAAGAAATAAAATTGGTACTACTCCTCCAAAAAGATGGTTTTAATTTCTTTTATGGGAAAGAATCAAAACTAAATGTTCTTTTCTTTATTAAGTTTTTTTATTTTAATTGCATTATAGTTAACATACAGGTATATAATACAGTAATTCAATGATTCTATACATCACTCAGTGCTCATCATGATAAGTGTACTCTTGGGATGCCTGGGTGGCTCAGTTGGTTAAGCGGCTGCCTTCTGCTCAGGTCATGATCCCAGGGTCCTGGGATTGAGCCCTGCATTGGACTCCCTACTCAGCAGGGAGTCTGCTTCTTCCTCTCTTCTCTCTTCCTCTGTGCCCCCCCCCATCGTGCTCTCTCTCTCTCTCTCAAATACATAAAGAAAATCCTTTAAAAAAATGGTAAGTGTACTCCTAATCCCCTTCACCTATAGAAACAAATGTTCTTCCTCCCCATGGAAAAGTGCACACATAAGTAACTCGTACATAGATAAGCCTCTTTAGAAAGAGAAATCAAAAGATGTATTTAGTTTGGGATAAGAGCAATGAAATAAACTGGAATTTGAACCATGAACTATAGAAAATCACAAGGATACAAAGAAACTGAGAGTATTACTGAACATTTTATGTTTTAGCAGATCTAATTTGTGATTCATTTTTAATATTATTATTACTGTTTTATTGAATTTTTTCCTCTTAGATGTATGGTATTATGAGATTAGCAAGCTTACTTTGTTTTTGTTCATATCTAATGCTGCAAAGACAATTTGCTATTGACTGTATCTCCAATTTTGTAATGCACATGAACAGAAAAATATAATTTGGTAAATATTCTTTATAATAAGTAGTTTTTAAAGGATACCGATGTTAGCTTTAAGTGTGTATTCATTCAGTACATATATATTTTTCTTCACAAAATAATTTATAACTGACATTTAAAATTCACAAACATGTCAGATGTTTCCAGATGTTATTGTTATTTAACATGCTACATTTTTTTTCTAGCCATAAAAATGAGTTAAGAGCCCTCATTCCCTTTGTGATAGTCAAATATTCTGTGAGCGTAAGTGAAATCATATAAAACCACCATATATAAAACGTTTAATACCTCTGAAACAAATAATGCAATATATGTTAAAAAAAAAAAAAAAGAAGAAGAAGAAGGTAGCGGGAGGGGAAGAATGAAGCGGGGGATATCGGAGGCGTAGACGAACCATGAGAGACGATGGACTCTGAAAAACAAACAGGGTTCTAGAGGGGAGGGGGTGGGAGGATGGGTTAGCCTGGTGGTGGGTATTGAGGAGGGCACGTTCTGCATGGAGCACTGGGTGTTATGCACAAACAATGAATCATGGAACACTACATCTAAAACTAATGATGTAATGAATGGGGATTAACATAAGAATATAAATAAATAAATAAATAAATAAATAAATAAATAAATAAATAAAAAGATTTAAATGAAGCGTTCATTTGAAGTAGCCCCCTGGAGAAAAAGAGATAGAAAGGAAGATAGCGCAGAGCTACGTGTCCCCAAAATGTGGCTCGGTGAGCACATGAAAGTGAGACGACAGAAAAAACAAGAGGGTAAGGAACACTCGCAACAGGCCCTACCATACTTGACTGGCCCTTCCTACTATTTGCCCAAGACCCAGCTTGGGTTGGATGTTCAACTTTCTGACTGATTTGTGATGGATTCTTGAATGATATCTGACTTGCCTGTGTCTGGAGATTAAACAAACTTTATCTCAAATGGTAAATTACTGGTGATGAAAAGGAACAATGCATTTAAATTGCCTACCAGAGTGTCTAGTACATTACGTGTGAACAGGAAATGGAAGTTCCTGCCCTCATTGCTTGACTTAAAATGATCTAATTTGTCTCTTGTTCCCAAGGAACTACATGTACCGTAAGGGAACCATAGCTGAGACTAATTCTACTCTCCCCAAAGTCCAACACAATTCTTTACATGTGATAGGTACTTGATATACATTTATTGATTAACACGAGCATTCAATAAACATTTTTTGCTCGATCAACATTGCAGCAGGAAATATATGGTTTTAAAATGCTTCCCTGATTTATTGTAAGAAGTCCAAAGTACCGAAATGAAGAGTAACTGGGAAGCCAGCTCCTACCTTACTCTTTAAGAAGAAGGAAAGAATCCTTACTGGAATTGCTGTAATAATTACAATTCTTTATGTTTATGCACTTCAATATACCTTACAAGGCATTATCCTCTATAACCTGATCCTCAAAACAATACGTGAGAAAGCTAAGAAGCAGTAATTATTATTCCCGTTTTAGCGTGAGGCTCAAATTGGGCGATGTGACTTGCAAATATATAGTAAACGTCAGCAAAGGGACCTGAATCCAGGTCTGCCACACCATGTTCTTGTTACAATACTGCTTTGGTTTACACAGAACAAGACATGTTCCAACACAAGCCCTCACACAGCCTTGCAGACCTGACCTTCTAATTTGCCTATTTTCATGTACCATAGAACTCGTCAGTTTCTTCATCACCTGGCTTCAGAGTGTTTAGCTCTGAGTCTACACCTAGTCTTGTATTGTGGTTTATCGAGACAAGTTGAATTCCCCTTGAGAAAGACACACACAAAAAATGATTTTTTTTTTTAAAAGATTTTATTTATTTGACAGAGAGAGACCCAGCGAGAGAGGGAACACAAGCAGGGGGAGTGGGAGAGGTAGAAGGGGGCTTCCCGCCGAGCAGGGAGCCCGATGCGGGGCTCGATCCCAGGATCCTGGGATCATGACCTGAGCTGAAGGCAGACGCTTAACTGACTGAGCCACCCAGGCGCCCCCCAAAAATGATTTTTATTAAAATTATTGTAATCATCATTATTATTTCATATGGACTGCTCTACCAATGCTTTTCATACTCCATTCATAATAAATAATCATCACTTTTGAAATTTTTTACCTTACCCTTGAAGACCCACAACTCAGAGCTAAGATTTTGAAAAGAGTCTTAGTGTAAAATTGTCTAGTCTGCAAACTAAGTGAAGTTGGCATCTTGAGAGGGAGACTGCCAGCATTGTTCCCAGGCCTTGTTGATAGCAGATGTCTGTCATGAGCATGAGTGCCATGTGATTTGGCTTCACAAGCCAGTCTTGCTGACATAACAACCTGATATCTTGTCACTTAAGAAGCTCTGGTGTATTAGGGAACATTAAATCATGTGGCTGCCTTTATCATCGCATGGACATGTCTTAATCTAAGATATGGAACAAAAATTGGGACTGATTGACAGCACAATTCAGGGATACAGAAACCACATACTATGTGGCCTTCATATTAGCCTTGCATCCATTCTCATGCCTGCAGCCAATCAATCATTGTTTACCGTGTACCTACTATGTACAAAGTACTGTGCAAGGATTATGGGGAAGAATATTCTAAATCTGACCCATTCTCTGCTCTCAACAAATTGTTAGAATCTCAGAAAAGGTAAGAGTAGACATACAGGGATGCCTGGGTTGTTCAGTTAGTTATGCGTCTGCCTTCAGCTCAGGACATGATCCCAGGGTCCTGGGATCGAGTCCTGCATCGGGCTCCCTGCTCAGCGGGGAGGCTGCTTCTCCCTCTGCCCGCCGCTCCCCCTGCTTGTGCTCGCTCGCTCTCTCTTTCTGAGAAATAAATAAAATCTTTTAAAAAAAGAGTAGACAAACAGATATCACAGAAAGAGGATGGGAGCTATAGACAGTTACAGAGTACAAAGGAGTTTAGAAAAAAAATAAAAATTAATCACCCCAATTGCTTCTATCTGGCAAATTGTCTCCTCCATGTATATTCCTTGGTTTTAAACAATTCTGTTAAAACCTAACATCCCACACTCTCACTTTGTATCCTATGTTGGTTCTTCCTAGATTAATCGCCATCCAAAAAATTAAGGTCTCTTTTTTTTGCCCCTGCTATTCCTACTCTTGGTTTTAGCAAGAAACAGATTAGTTCTGCTCATCAAGTGGCTTTATTTTTTTTTTATTTTTTTTTAAAGATTTTATTTATTTATTTGAGAAAGAGAGAGAGTGAGAGAGAAAGAGAGAGCATGAGACAGGGGAAGGTCAGAGGGAGAAGCAGCCTCCCCGCTGAGTAGGGAGCCCCAGGTGGGACTCGATCCCAGGATCATGACCTGAGCCAAAGGCAGACTCTTAACTGACTGAGCCACCCAGGCGCCCCTCATTAGTGGTTTTAAATGTTATGTTTTATTTTCTGCTAATAGAAGTCTTGGCATCCATATAGCTAAAATTTCAAAGGAGCTAGGAAAGAGGGGTTGTCCAATTGTCTGGACTCAAGCACGTGACTTCCTACTTGAGACCATCTCTTACAAAGGACAGTGGGGGAGAGACAACGTATGACAGCAAAACGTGCATCCTACTACTGAAAATTCTAAAGGTCAGACTGCAAGTGACCTGCTCTTATATGTGAATTTCACAGTGACTAAAGAACAAATGTTCTGAAGAGATTAGCTGGATAAAATGACTATTATAAACTCACCATTTATGTATGTCAGGACAAATGGAGCAGCCTAAAAGCATTTTTTTTTCTGAATTTCTTTGAGGTATGACAGAGAAAATTAATTTGAGACTGGAGAATAGGAAGGGAGAGTTATAAATTTGGAATTTGACAAATAAGGCATGCTTATACAATGTGCCAAGACTGAAATAAAAAATGAACTCATGAGAAAATCCCAAGTCCTTGTGAAGAAGTCTTTTCTCTTAAAAAATTTTTCGCCAGTCAGTCCTTTTTCTATTTTTTTTCTTTTCATCTTTTTGTTGTTATTCTTGTTTTTATTGTGTCTCTAAAGTTTTGAGCCATAATCAGATCATCACCACTGTCATCATCACAGAAAAAAATACATTAAAAGTGGGTATGCATTTTTTCTGAGTTGTGTACAAGCTAGCACATAAACACTAAGTTCCATTTCAAGCTTTAAGCCTCGAGGTGGGGGAGGGGTTTATGGAACCTACTAAAATTAAATAATAGTATTTATATGTATCTCTATTTACATAGATATGATATGTATATAGGGCAACTATAAATTTATAGTGCTGGTTTTTCTTACGCATATATACACCCGTGCCCACACACACAGCGCACACAGCCCAGGCAGTACTCTTACTATATATATGTATGTGTACACGCAAACACACATGTACAATACTTTATATAGCACTTTGTCCATCTGTTTAAGAAGTTTCCATACATTCCCCTCAACAGAGATAAATGTGCACATGTATTTCCAATTTAAGATCAGGTGAATCCATCTCTTTATTTCTACCCCGCACATGGTATATAGTGCCCCAAAACACAGTCAGTGGTTAGTAAATATTGTTTGAACTAAACTGGATTGAATGGTGAAAACCGCAACTAATGAATTAAATCAGCACAACATTGATAGGATGGGTAACACAGGCACAATGAGACTTGGCCTAAAACTATAATCAGAATAGTTCAAGTCCTGGGGTGTGGAAGTATTATGGTGCAGTAAAGAGGGCATATCCAGACACGGAAGTCAGAGAATCTGGGTGTGAGTCTCAGCTCTGCTATTGCGGAGCTGTGTGACCGGGGACGATTTATTTAACCTCTCATAATAGTGCTTGCTTCTTGAAACATGAGACAGCAAACTAAATAACATGTACAGGCAACTTGTACCTGCTAAGTACTTGCTACCTGTTGCACGCTTTCTCCTCTTCTGTCCTAAGTTTCAGCTGTTTAATATTTGGCAGTAAGATCTTTGTCTTTCCTGGCATTTAAATGTGCACTCCCTCTCCTACTTAAAAGAAAATTAAATGCTTAAAAATATTAGACCTTTGAGGGGCACCTGGGTGGCTCAGTCGTTACGCGTCTGCCTTCGGCTCAGGTCATGATCCCAGGGTCCTGGGATCAAGCCCCGCATAGGGCCCTCTGCTCTGCGGGAAGCCTGCTTCTCCCTCTCCCACTCCCCCTGCTTGTGTTCCCTCTCTCACTGTCTCTCTCTCTCTGCCAAATAAATAAATAAATAAAATCTTTAAAAAAAATATTAGACCTTTGAATTAGTTCAGTTATCCTATCCATTATGTTATTCAGCCAGCATGTATCTTCCAGCGGAAAAGATAACTGTGGCCCGTCCACTTTTACCCAAGTACGTTAATTTTGGCGAGCCCTCCTGGCTAGGCACTCACGAAGTGGCATGGCAGTTGGGAGAGTGAGGGCAAGAGTGCAGGGACTGTGACCATGGACAAATCCTTTCTCCATCCTCTGGGCCACAATCCCTTTATCTTTAAAATGAGGTAGTTACACCGTATCTCAGGTTATCCTGAGTTTGGTGATTCTGCATGCAGAAAAATATTCTTGTTTATTTTAATTTATAAGAAACAACAGAAATAGAAATGGGGGGGGGGAAGGAGAGTTATTTGACCCCATCAGAGCATGGATTCCTTTTTTTTTTTTTTTTTAATTTCCTCTGTCCCACAAGTGTTCAAATTTTTCAGCCAACTCTCCTTGGCTAAAAATGTAGATCTTTGATTATAGTTGCTTCGTAATTTGAATTATTGCTTCAAACAAGGACAGTCAATCTTATTCTCATATTCTCTATTTATGCAACCTACCCTCTTTGACTGCGTGCTGAGAGCTTCCAGCTGCCTGGAAGCTTCCTGAGCTGCCTCAGTGCTATGGGTGCTGTACAAAATAAGACATGGTCCCTGTTGCCGGCTGAGAGACAGAAAGACAGACAAGACACGTGAGGGAGAATAAATAAGTTCTCTAATTAGGGCATGAAAAGGTAGGGAGTTTTGAGGGGAGAGTGATTAATTCTGACTAAAGGAAGCAATGCTTAGTAATTAAAAATAAATGAATTGTAAATTTCCATACACCCTGCTCAAGATAACTGTTTGCTTAAAAATAATACTATTTTGAGAATGATGCACATTTAGGCCTGCAATCCTGCCCATGGAAGGTTTTCTGCCAAAGTGCTAGATCTCACCTGCCCTGCTGAGAAAAGAGTCAGATATGCAGAGGGGATTCTGGCCCAAACAGCCCTATCCATCAATCATGCTTCCAATTCATTCCTTGATTCATTCATTCATTCATTCAGAAAATTTTTATGAAGGAACTCCTCTGTGCCAGGTACTGTCTGGGTGTTAGGGATACAGAAATAATTGAACTGACAAAGATTCACTACCGATCCTTGGAGAAATGGCTGATTCTAGGCCTGGGGCAGGAAATATTCAAGATGAGCTTAGAGCATCTCTTAGTGCCAGAAAGTAAGAAAGTGCTAAAAAAAAATTGATGGTAATATGTCAAATGGGCACAGGAGTGACTGAAAGAGTTCCCACTGGCCCAAGCTGGGACAATTTGAAGAACAAAATAAAGTAGTATTGGAATATAACCCAAAGTATAAAATAGAATATCTTCAAGTTTATACTGATAAAAATAAATGATTAAATAATGTATTAAATTGGTGAGAAGAGACAAATCTCCCATACAGAAGAATTCCAGATAATTTACCAGACACTTTGCCTCCTAGGAGTTGGAGCATAACTGCCCCTCCTTACATGTGGACTGAATATAGTGACTTTCTTCCAAAGATTACAATATGGAAGCCTGGGTAGGAGGGAAATAACAGTACACTGGAGAAACCTGACAAACACTACATCAGCCAGGTGATCAAGGTCAACACCATCAGTCATAAACCATGGTGATTGTATGTACTCTCTACATGTAATGAACATGGCACTTTACTTCTGTGACCTTCCTCTCCAAAATTCATAACATCAGTCTAATCATGAGAATAACACCAGAACATTCCCCAAAGAGGATATTATGAGTACTCCTACAATATATCTGAGCAGTACGCTTTAAAACTCTCACGATCATCAAAAACAAGGAAAATCCGAGAAAATGTCCAAGCCAAGGGGAGCCTAAGGACACATGGCAACTCAATGTAACATCATGTCCTGGGTGGGATCCTGGATTAGAAAAAGGGCATTACAGAAAAACTAAAGAAATCTGATTAAACTACAGACTTTAGTTAATAATGTTTCAATATTGGTTCATTAATTGTGATAAATGAACCATAGTAAAGGGACATGTTAATAATAAGAGAAACCAGGTGCCGGGTATATGGGAACTCTCTGCTGTCTTCTCAATTTTTTTTGAAAATACAAAGTTGTTCTAAAAATTAAAGTATTTAAAAATGTTCACCACTTAATGGAACTTAATAACTTATGTAAAATGAAAAGTAAAATAGACAGTATGTCAGATGAAAAAAATTCTGTGAAAAGAATAAAGAAAAAAAGGAATAGAGAGTGCTGGGAGTAGTATAATTTTACTGGAGAGGGTAACATTTGAACAGACTTAAAAGCTGAGGCAGGGATCGCATAGCTAATGGGAGAAAGAGATTCCAAGAGGATGGACTAGAAAGGGCAAAGGCTCTGAGGTAGGAGCAAGCTTGTCATGCTTGAGGAATAGCAAGGACACCGGTGTGGCTGTAATACAGTGGAAGTAAGACATATAATGGTCGGCCACATGATGTAGTGTAACCACGGTGTAAGGTATTTATCTCTCATTCAGAGAGAGATGTGAAGCTGCTAGTGGATTCTGAGCAGAGGATCAGGATGATCTGATCTATTTTTCAATGGGATGGAATATCTCTGAGTGTTACCCTGATCACACACTGCAGGGAGACCAGCAGAAGCAGGCAAGGCTGTTGCAATGATCTAGATAAGAAATGACAGTGGTTTCAGCTGGGGATTTAGAGGTAGAGGTGGTGAGAGGTGGTTGATTCTAGATACATTTTTAACATAAAGTCAATAGAGTGCTAACTGTTGGAAAGAAGGGTGTGGAGGGAAAGACTCCATGGAACAAAGATGATGGCCATTAACTCAAAGGGGAAGATTGTAAAAGGAACAGGTTTGTGGTGGAAGACCAGAAGTTCATCATCAAGTGTCTTTTTTTCTACCTCCTAAATATATTTAGGATTTGCCTTTCTGCTGTCTACACTGCCACCTGTCTTATCAAATACCCATCGTTCTTTCTCCTGGACCTTTGCTGTGGCCCCCTCACTGGACTCTCTGCTTCATTCTTAACCTCTTCCTACCAGTTTCTTCCCTGGAAATGAATATGATCTTTTAAAAAGGTAAATGGATTGGGTGCCTGTGTGGCTCAGTTAAGCTTCTGACTCTTGATTTAGGCTCAGGTCATGATCTTCGGGTCATGAGATAGAACCCCGCGCCCGCTCTGCTCAGCGGGCATCTGCGGGAGATTCTCTTTTTCCCTCTCTGCTCCTCCCCCCTGCTGCTCACTTGCTCTCAAATAAATAAATAAATAAATCTTTTAAAAAAGTAATAAAAAATAAAAATGTAAATGGATCCAATCACTTACTGCGTTAAGCTGTCCAAGTGATTTCCTTTCACTCTCTGTAGCTAAAATCCAACTTTCTCTCTATAACTTCAACCTCATGTCCTTAACTCATAAATACCAGTTCCTATTGGTCTTTTCTCAGTTCCTCCATGGCAAGCTCTTTCCTTCCCTCCTGCCTGCCCCGTTTTCCACTTCTCACCTCCCCTGCATCCCCCAGAGCATTTCTGCCTAGAATACATTTCCCGTGAGCAGCATCTTCTTGGTCATTGTAACTTGGCCTCAGAAAGCTCTCTTCTTTGTTCTTATTTAAAACACGCTTCCCCTTCTCCGTGTTATTCTGTCTAAGCTACATGTTTACTTCTTATCACAATTTGTCATTCTAGTGCTTTTGTTTGTCTGTCTCTTTCCCCATCTAATCTATGAACTATATAATCAGGGGCCAGAAATCTAGCCAATAATTTCTTTAGTCCAATAATTTATTCCAAATGCCGAATAGCCATAAGCCACACTAGGAGCTCAATAAGTATTTGATGAATTGATATATTTTGAGGTTTTCCTATTATTTTATTAACATATTCTTTGAGCAGGTTTTTGGCTTCAGTTTTACACCCTCATGCTGGATGCTGTACTATGGAGTCCATAGAGTTCATACAGAAACACACATGAATTCTTAACCTGCAGAAGCTGTTTTGTAGCTAGTGCCAATGATAGAATCTCATTGAGTGGGCCACTCTATTCTGCTCAAGTGCAGTAAAAATAGGCACTGCTTAGCAACCAGCATTCCATACTGAGCTCTCTCCTCGAGGAAGGCAGAGTAATGCTAGGGCTAAAACACTGAGGGGATTTAGGAACTAGTAAGTATATTAAACAATTAGGGAAGAGTGTTTTTGAGAAAAGGTTCCGAACAGTTGCTCCAGAAAAAAAAAAAAAAAAAAAAAAAACACTCATGAACCTGACATGCTAATGATGAAAAGACACCATTTTTACAGTAAACCTTTGCATCATCTAAATTAGGGAGTACACTTGGGTCAGATTACTAAAGGTTCTTCAGAGAAACCAAAATAGAACCATAGCACACAAATCTTCCCTAACCCTCCTGTTTAACTTGATTCATTGCTCTTATTATCACACACCAACCATGGAGATAAAGTTAAAACCAAATTAAAAACTGAGCTTTGCTTATTGGGGACTTTTGCTTTGGGTTTGACTATTAATTCTAATAAGCCAGCCTGTATATCCAAGTCTCAATTTTATTTCTTCCTCTTCATCTCCATATAAAATTGGGTAAGTCACTTTCGTGCTCTGAGACCCATTTTCCTCAACTGTCAAGGGAGGTGATTCAGTGACCTCCAAAGCCTCTTGGACACCTAAGTGATGGAATTAATTTTATTTTTGTCAACAGTCTAGCTTCCAGAAGCAACTATTAGCATGCCATTTATTTAAAAAAATGTAATGATTTCAAGAGACATAGAATAAATAAAATACATCTACATTTTCAGTACCAGGCACTCTCACTTATACATCTCATTTAATTCTTCCAACAATCTTTTGAGGAAGGTAGTGTGCATAGTTTACAGACAAGAAAACTTGGGAAAGCAAAATATATAGCCTTAAATTATACACAGTTAACATTTATAAGTAAAATTAGTATTTTAATCCTGATTGTTTAATTCTTAAGTATAGAGAAATTTCTCCCATATTGCAGCTAAGTTACAGTAAAATTAGAGAAGTAAGTTAGCAATTTATTGTCTTTCTGCTCCAAATGTATCCTTCAAAACATACTCTGATCAACACTGGGAGGTTTTTTTTTGAAGATTTTATTTACTTATTTGACAGAGAGAGAGAGAGCACAAGCAGGGGGAGCGGCAGAGGGAGAGGGAGAAGCAGGCTCCCTGCTGAACAGGGAGTCCAACATAGGGCTTGACGTGGGGCTCGACATGCGGCTCAATCCCAGTACCCTGGGATGACAACTTAAGCCCAAGGTAGACACTTAACCAACTGAGCCACCCTTGCGCCCCAACACTGGCATGTTTATAATCATTTCTCCTTAAAAGCGAGCACCAAGCTTTCTCTGTAGAGGGCGCTAGTGGGACATTGGAGAAGGAAGAGGCTTCCTCTGCCTACTGGGGGTCAACCAAGCAGGTGTGAAAACATCTGGTGGAGCCTCCCTCAACCATCGGCCCAGAAGACAGTCTCTCTAGGATCCTGCAACCTCTTTCTGGTGATAACCTTCTCGCAGCCATCTGCTCAGACTCTGGGTGAGTGCTAAACTCCTGTGGCTAGGAAGGTCAGACATGCAGCAGTGGTTTCATCTACAAGGTACTTCCCCTCCTCAGCATGGCCTGCCTGGCTCTGAAGCCCTTCTGCCCCAGCGGTGCCGGCATTCCCACTGTGCCCCTAGACCACAGATCGCTGACCTTCTGCAGCTCACCTGTAATCAAAGGATTATCTATTGTTTGCCCTGCATCTCCAGCCCAGTCCCGGCCATCTCTGTTATCCTGTGGCTGAACCATACCTTCTTTAATAACGTCTGAACTTCTTCCAAGTATGTGCTTTCTTGGCACTCCATCAGCCCCAGGGTACCATATAGAGTTTCCTTATATCTTGCACTTACTCCCTTATAGTGGTTAATTATTTTTTATATTCGACTTCCCCTGTTGAATCTGAGTGGTTTCTATTTATCTCTTGGCTGGACCCAGACTGCTACACCAGTGGAATTAAAGTTGTGATACATTTCAGCAGAAGACTGTATTTATTGGAGAGAGGATGAAGCTTTCAGCTATTTAAAAAAAAAATAGCATCTTAGAGAATGTCATAGTTTAGAGAAAGATAACTTTCAAAAAATATTGATCTCAGGCTCATACAAATGGAATGAATAGAGTACGGAGAGAAGATTTTCGAAGACAGGTCTAGCAACCAACCTTAGGGAAGGTTTGAGGAGCAATTTGGGTCATTGAAAAATGCATATTCAATTTGGTTCTAAAAACCTGTCCCTTCTCTCCCTATTTTTAATATCGTGAAACCCATTTTGTAACGAAAAAAAAGGGTAGGAAGCATCAATACAGTTGAGAGTAGAGTTGACTCCTTACCATCCTTAGGAAGTTTCTGTCTGGATATTTCTATCTTTTAGGAACTTGTAAAGTATCTATCTCAACTGGAGAGAAGATTCTGGTAGAGTGACACAGAAATCCATCTTGTGTCTAATTTGATTCAATGTTTCTGCTACTGGATTAATAACAAAGAGGGAAGATTTGTTAAACTTTCAAATAACAGATGCTGCGAGGAATAATAGATGTATAGGTATAGAATAAAGAACCACAAATTTAGATCGGTATGGAGTTGAAGCTAAACACTCTAACAATGCTAAATGAAAGCTGGATCTTCAGTAGATTCATATTTTAAGACAAGTTCCTAAAATTTTATGACTCTCTCCAAAGGAGAGGGAGTTTACTATTTTATTAATAAGAAATCATGTCTATTGCCTGTCTCTGCTGATTGCTCTTGGTAAAAGTGAAACCCTTGATGAATTTTCAGAAAGGTTCATAAATATAAAGAACTCACTGTCTTGATCTTCTTTTCTTTTATCAGTTCCTAAGGATCAGACATGGGTCGTGCCTACTTTCTGGTCAATTCGGGTTGAAAAGAAAAGCAAGTCAAATGAGTGGGAAATAAATCAAGGAAATGTCAGTTATAAAACAACTCCTTGCATGATTCAGGTTTCAGTTTCCATGTCCATATTAGTGTCTCGTGCAGGATATGTAACCACAGACAATTTAAGGTGTATTAATGGAAGCTATGAAAAGACATTATTAGCCCATAACCAAAAATGAGCTACCATATGTATGTGCCTTAGATAAAGACACCTTAAAGGATTTATAGTAATCGAGAATAGTATAATAATTAAAATAGTTAATAATTACTGAGTGCACTCTATTTTCCAAGTATTATGGTAAGCACTATACTTGTCTTAGAGATTAAGTAACTTGTTAATTTCATACAGGTGTTGGATTTGCATCTTACTGTGCCTGACTCTAAAGCCACTTTTCTGCACTGCCCGGATTGAAAGGAGCCTGAAGGGCTCCTGGGTGGCTCAGTTGGTTGAGTAACTGCCTTCGGCTCAGGTCATGATCCTGGAGTCCCAGGATCGAGTCCCGCATCGGGCTCCCTGCTCAGCGAGGAGCCTGCTTCTCCCTCTGACCCTCCCCCCTCTCATGTACTCTCATTCTCGCTATCTCAAATAAATAAATAAATCTTAGAAAGAAAGAAAGAAAGAAAGAAAGAAAGAAAGAAAGAAAGGAAGGAAGGAAGAAAGAAAGAAAGAAAGAAAGAAAGAAAGAAAGAAAGAAAGAAAGAAAGAAAGAAAGAAAGAAAGAAAGAAAG